>NW_028282589.1:0-18654 GCF_059751285.1 Brachycentrus maculatus
TCCCAATCCCAACCCCAACCCCAACCCCAACCCCAACCCCAACCCCAACCCCAACCCCAACCCCAACCCCAACCCCAAATGATTCAATGTTTCTCTCTTGATCTTATGTTAATTATTATGATAGAATGACATAAGTTCAGGCATTGCCAATGATTATAATTATCAAACATTGTCAATGATCAGATAATACAAGCAGAATGTCGTAGTGGAAACATTCGGGGATTGTGGACTTATTTACTAAGCAAAGAAGGGGTCGAAGAAATACTTCATGTATGAGTTCGAGGAGTTTGGGGAGGCTGAGAAGTATAATTTCAAAATTATTAAAAAGCTTGTCTCTTCTCATATTCTCGGAGTCCTCTAATAATTCGAAGAAGGAGGGACAACCTACGTTATTACTGCTTATGCAGAATCTGATCTGTTGAAACTCCAAATGTCTCAGCCTAACAAAGTATTTCCTTTGCCAGTGGCCTTGGACTATTTCGCGAAGCTACTCCTGGCGATCGAAGAACTGCATGAATGCAAACTGATTTATCGCAATATAAAGCCATAGGCCATCAAAATTAATGACAATGATGTGTTTATGAGTGACTTCATGCTGAGCCAGTTTTGCAAAAGAAAGCAAAGGCTCTTTGACCCTGTTGGCCTGATCCATTACCTGGCACCTTAATACTTTAGTATAGATGGGTATAGTCACGAAGTCGATATTTGGGCAGCCGGGGTGCTGTTCTATTACATGCTTTTAGCCGAATATCCGTTTGTTTTCCATGAAAAGGCAGAGGAAGTATGCAATGCTGAATTCCTAAAGAAGTGCGAGAAAGGCTATGATTTTGCTGCAGCCATTGAGAACTGCAATAAGAACCCTGGATACGTGAAGAGTAACAAACTTTTAGCCGATTTCTTCCTGAAGATATTCACGATCGATCCTCGGAAAAGAATTACCATCAAAGAAATCAAGGCCCACAAACTTTTTGAGGGGTATTTCCCGGTGGAGAACAGGTACGATGAGGAAATGCTTGAAGTAATTACGTAAGAGGAGGGGTTTTCATCGATGCTGATGACTCAATTCATGGACTTGCGCAAGTTCAAGGCCTCTCAAGACATCGAAAAGTAACAGCTGATCCTAGACTTTGTATAAAAGTGTTCTGAGACTATCATGCTCGAAGGTGCAGAGTTCATCCCGGAGGACATTCGTCTAAAAGCCCAATTTGCAGTGCTAAAAGTTGCTCTCATCCGCGTCAAAAACTTGCTCCAGTTCTTCAATGGAAAAAAGAAGCCAGATTTTGAAGTAAATTAATAGTAATGGAAACAAATTAAGGATAGCATGGCATTAAACAAAGTGAAAGAGGCAGTAGAAAAAAGGGAGAAAATCATCCGAATGCTCTTCAAATCAGCACTATCGCAAATATCTGAAAAAGACAACTGGTTTACTTAATAAATCCCGGATGATTTCAATTAAGTCAAAATGTAAATCATCCATAAAATAGTTCATACCGAAATACCACGGCGGCCATGTTCGAGCTAAGCAAAACTGTGATGTCAAAGCACAAAGGCAATAGGAAGATAATGAGAAAAGTAATTGAAATATTCGCCAGAATCGTCATTCTGCATTTAATAAACCGAATATTCGACGAGTCGGACTTCTAGACAAATTTCAAAGATTATATCGATTGGAATAAAGGCAAGCGAGGGCTCTAAAACTTGGACATTTGGATCCATTCAGAAAGGCAACAGGTCTTGAAGCAGTTCATCAAGTCGTCCACCACTAAATACTTATGATTACTAAATATCGGTAAGTCCTTTTGCGTCTAAAATATATCATCTCTTGATCGTGCTAATTTTAGGGGCAGTTAGTTTTTGGCCGATAATTTCATCCAAGCCTTTGCTTGTGCCGTTGTTGTTTATGCTGACAACTTTCGCAGTGTTATTATTATTGTTGTTGAGGCTGGTGTTGTTTCCTGATGATTTTCCCTTATAGTATTGAGCCCGAGTTTGGACTCCTAGTGGGGTGTTTGCCTTTTCCTTGACTTCCTATTTTTTAGCGACTGGTCGGAGTCGTTCTTTTTCCTTTTATTTCTACTTTTCCCTGTCTCTTTCCCTTTCTCTTTCTCTTTCCCGTTCCCTTTCCTTCTATTTATCGACTAGCTTATTGTTGGATGCGGAGTGCTTGGCCTCTTTGCTGGGAACCTCAGGCTTTTCAGTCTCTTAAACCTTTTTAATACTATTCTTCTTGGTCCAGTCATAGACGTAGTCCATCTAGATGTTGTTGTTCTTCATGGCTGACTTGAGCCAGTTCTTGAGAATGCCGTAGTCTGGCTTCTCCTAGAACTTCATATTGCGAGCGTAATTAATAAAAGATGCAAGTTCTTGGGGGTATCCCTTGCATAAAATTTAAGCTGGGGTCGATATCTTTTTATCCATTATCATTTTGTATTTCGCTTTGGTGTCTTTGGCCTTCATGTTCTGCCATGGTAGTATTCCCCGAAGCAGGTACATGACAACATAGCCAATCGATTCAATATCGTCTCTTCTAGACTGCTCGATGCCGATGTGAGTGTTAATGCTGGCATATCGAGCAGTCCCCGTGAGTTCCTTCCCTTCTTTGTAGGGTATATGCTTATCTAAATAATGGAATTTGTACTGTCCTTGGTGTACTTTTTGGAGAGGCCGAAATCGACGATATAGAGGAGGTGCGAGTTGTTATTGATGCCTAGTAGAAAATTGTCGGGCTTGATGTCCCGATGAATAAGTTGCCTTTCGTGAATGAGCTCAATCCTCTCGACCATCTGGTAGCCAATCATCAGAGCACTCTTCAAACTCATGATTTTATTATTTTCGACGAAAATGTCTTCGATGCTAGTTCCGAGCAGGTCCATAAGCATGACGTTGTATTGGCCTTATGTGGTGATGGCGTGCACTTTCGGGATTCCCAGCGTGTTGGTGGAGGAGTTCAAATATTTGTACATCTTGGCTTCGAAGTAGAGCTGAGGGTACTTGGTGGCTGCCTCCTCGAGCTTGGCTGCATACTTTTCATTGGGGTTGTTCTTATTTTAGGCCAGATAGATCTCCCCGAAGGCCCCAGTGCCGAGTTTGCGAATTAACTTGAAATGGTTGCAAACAATTAAATCTACTTGAGGGGATGTGTACCTTGGGGCTTGCTTTTCATAACGTGATCGAATTATTATCAATGAATCAATTTGGAATTAAATCAGTGTTTGGAATTTCAAATGGATTATAAAATAATCCTAAAATTCTGTGCGAAATTGAAGGCAGAGATGCAGGGAAGGGTTTATATTATCCAATTTATTCCATCATCTATTTATCTATTTTATTTATGGATACAGTTTAAAACATTTATATCAAAGATAATGTCTTTCTTAGCTCAGAACTCCAAGGCTTCTTTCTTTTCGAATCAATAATAATCTGCATTGATCAAGATAGCCGAGTTCATTATCCGCATTCATAACGCCATACTACCACGAGCAAACTCCAAGGGAGTCTACCGGGACCTGAGCGATGATGAAGACTTTTTGTTAAATAACCTTGAAGAAAGTTCGTCATTGCACTCCATCTTGGCTGGCTGCATGGCTATTGACTCGTGCTTATCTGCCATCTTCGAAACAGAGCGCAGCTTGACCGCCAAGATTTTAAAGAATACGGCATCTTTACTGATAAATTATAACGAGATGCAGTAGGTTGTCAAAATGTTATCAAATGCAGAGTCCCAACCAAACTCAACAAAGATATTAGAAAATTCCAACGCTTTCACCCAAACTTTGAAGTAACTCTCATAGAATGTGAATTCGTTGCCATTCGCTGAAGATTATCAGGACTTAATTTCACAGTCTCTTACTTTGCCCCTCAATTAAAAAGAAGGCCAATCTGAAACATTGTAATAACTGCTCTTTAGCAATTCCAAGCTTCAGCAGCAGCTCGACTCAGCCCACAAAAGGATAAACTACCTGTAAACTAAAATAACAAGAAACCCAAGCAATCACACCAATCACACCAATCACAACAATCACAACAATCACAACAATCACAACAATCACAACAATCACAATCACAACAACAACTTAAATCAGCCTCATCCAGATATGGGTATTTTGGAAGATTAACTGAACATGCACAAGGGCATAATCCAAAACATGAAACGATAGTTCAATCGAGAAAGAGCCTACCTCGAAAAATAGATGAATAAACTCGAAGAAGAACTGAGAGTGGTCCAAAAATATAGCGACGTGAATTTAATTCTGCTCATTGAAGAACTATAGTGCTAAATCGAAAAGCTAAAGGCAGAAAGAAAACACGATGAGAGGATCATTATCAGCATCCAAAGCAAAATAGCGAATCTGAGCATATATCAGTCGCACGATGCCATCCAGAACATCAAAAGAAGCAACTATCTTCACAGTAATGATCTACAAGAAATCTACGATGGCAACTAACGGAAAGCATATGCTTATCGGAATACGAATCACCCGCAGAACATGGTGAAGAGATCATATATTAATAGCCAGAGAGAACTCAGACATACCAGGAGCACAAGGACTTTGAATCGAGAGTCTGTCCATCATGAGATGCTGAAGAATGCGCCCCTGAGGAAAAGCATTTTCCGTGACCAATAAACAACAGAATAAAACGAGGAAATTGCTGCCAAAATACTCTATCGCCAAAAGTCAGCCAATTTTCGAGCATTCCAGGAATTGCAGTCGAATTAAACTTTCATGCCGAGAGAGTCTTCGCATCACCCCAGAGTTCAGGTCAATTAGCCAAACCGGAAATATCTACCAAGAGAGGATTTAAACGGAGCAGAGGGGAATATAGTGCCGACCATCAAAATCACCCCCAATTATTAAATGAAATGATACACATATATCTAAACTAATAACCATGAGCATAAATTTACTATACATATAATTTTGCGTAGCATACAATGCTCAGACAGACACGCCTCATAGTTACTTTTATGTCACATTCTGGTTTGGCACAAATATGTTGAACCACTCTTCTTAACTCAATTAAGGCACTGTCAGTACTTACATATTTTTCTTTACATGTCTGTTCGCCTTTTGCCCAATGAGCGTTGACACTAGAGCTGAGGAAGGAATCGACCGAATTAGTTGCAAATGTTTTGCCCCGTTGTGCCTGCAGCTGAGCTTATTTGTTGGGAGAGGAACGTTAATGAGAGAGCCACTTAATAAGGGGCTGGATGAAACCACATTGATTTTGAGAGACTCTGCTGTTTCAAGGAGCGAACCGAATTATTGATTTTTTTATGCAAAGATTTCAGGCATCATAATGTTGATCTGTCATAACTCAATAGTTACTGGGACTTGCAAAAATTTAAAGCCATTACTCTTTCCACACACTTTCTCGGCTATGTCTACGATGAGCTTCAGGTTTATGTGCTTCGGGTTTTACGGAGACACTCGGAAACTCTCCCACGAAGAAAGCCCATAGTTCCCTATTTTCTTCTATTGCCTCAGCTTTTAGAGGGTCTCAAATGCCTTGGCTAATTTTGTATGAAACTTTTCCCTGCCTAAGCTTTGCCTACAGTTAACAAGAATAGTACAGCTGGCACTCTGCAAAATTATTAATGTAGAAAACGTCCAGCTTCTGGATGTTCATGGCTTCAAGGCTGTGGTTCAGAGACTGCTCGAGGTATGTTGGATGGATGCAATGTCCATTTACTATTTACTGGGCTAACTATAGGGGCAGTTAGTTTCGGACATATCCAACCTTGGACATGATAAAGAACTGATTTCTATGATACTTTTTATGCTAGATTAGATATTGTAAGGCCGTTGCGATGGTCAATTCAGACCTGCCACCCCGGAAATTGCTGCAACTATCGATTACATTCACGCCACTTAAAACTGAATCAACCATCGCATTAAACTGCATGATATCATCTGAGGAATCGAGTGCTCCTTTATATGTACCAAGTCCAATATCCGAAACTGAGAGGCTTCGGTTGTGCTGACTGTTGTTCAAAACGAGAGGCTTCATTCGGATTGTGGAGTGTCTTTATTTAAAGGAGTACATTCCTTCTTAATTATAGCAGCCGTCAAACGATTGGGAGGTTGTTGAGCATTATTTGAATTCCTTGCTACGATATGTGAGATACGGCTCGATGAGGGGCTCGATGGTGTGTGAGAATCGACGCAGAGACAAAAATACTCTGATCATCACAATTATTATAATGATTGCAATGATTGCAATGAGTACAAATGAGTACAAATGATTGCAAATGAACAAAATTAAATTCTATAGTCTTGATAATGAATTCAAAAGATCTTCCTGTAAGTGTTCTATTGGACGCCTTCCATTTTTTTGTGGTGGGCATTCAAGGGGTGGACTTGTGGGATGCCGTAGTCAGTGCAAATCCATTGATAGCGATGGTAATCTGTCTTCATCAGGTAAGCCATCATTTTCCTTCTCTGGTCCAGAAGCTTCACTAAATAGCGCCCAGCTTTGGTATCTTTGGGATACTTCTTTGCGTGCATCATCAAGAATATGATCCTTTCCGTCATGGATGCTACCTGCACTCCCGAGCTGCCGTGATCATTGAACTATCTCTGGTATTTTTTCACGGCCTGCTCAACTCGATACTTTAATATTTACGAGGGGGTTGCGTTGCGTAAACTGAAAACCCTTTTCACTGTTTCGCTTGAGTTTTCGAGTTATTATTTAGTGAAGTTGTTTTTGTACCTGTGTAATTTGTTGTTTACATTTCGAGAGTGGCCTGATAATAGTCAGCGAAATGGTCCTCAGTCCGAACCGCCACTTCTTGTTTACCACTTTTGAGCATTTCTCTATGCGATTTGGGTCCTTTGAGTCTGAGTGAAAAATACGCAATGTTACTATACAGCCGAATCATAATTAAATTATGGCCAATATATATCATATTAATCCATGGCTGTGATAAATTGATCAGAATTCGATGTTGATCGTGCTTTCCTCGAGTTGCTTCTTAGGCCCTGAATTCGACTACTTTAAAGTGAAGGTCGTTTGAATGTTTATGGAGCTTTGCTCGATTGGAGCTAAAGTATGGGGAAGCAATTTTTTTCGTTCCTAGGGAGCCTTAATTTCTACCTCATTCGGGCCATTCTTTTCAATCTGCTCAAATTGCTGACTGTATTTCTTTATTATTTTTGGTTTTTCATCCGTTTTGTCCCCTCGAGACAAGTGCACAGATCTGATGAGACTTTCGGTCTTTTATAAGTTTTTCGATTTGTTGCCTTGCTCATATAGCTGACTATATGTCTGTTAAATATTTAGTTCTTCCTTCCAGAGAGACGCTTGCACAGAACTGAAGAAACTCTCAGTTGTTGAGCCGTTTTTCGATTTGTCTTCACATTTTTTTTCAATTAGCTCATACACCTGACTTTCGGCCCTTCTGATTTTTGGTTTCTCCTCCGTTTTGTCCTCTCGAGGCAAATACACAGCAGACCTGACGAGACTTTCGGTCTTTTATAAGTTTTTCGATTTGTTGCCTTCACATTTTTGTTCAGTTTGCTCATACACTTGACTTTCGGTCCTTCTGATTTTTGGTTTCTCCTCCGTTTTGTCCTCTCGAGGCAAGTACACAGCAGACCTGACGAGACTTTCGGTCTTTTATAAGTTTTTCGATTTGTTGCCTTCACATTTTTGTTCAGTTTGCTCATACACTTGACTTTCGGTCCTTCTGATTTTTGGTTTCTCCTCCGTTTTGTCCTCTCGAGGCAAGTACACAGCAGACCTGACGAGACTTTCGGTCTTTTATAAGTTTTTCGATTTGTCGCCTTGCTTATATAGCTGACTATTTCTCTGTTGAATATTTAGCCCTTCCTCCATGTTGCCCCTTCGAGACATATCCCCAGAACTGATGAGACTCTCAGTTGTTGTTGAGCAGTTTTTAGATTTGTTGCCTTCACATCTAAAAACCTAAACTGGATCCTTATATAACCGGCCTTCTGAGTGGGTTGGAATCATTCAAAGATATATATTTAGAGATATCAATTAAGTATACGCTAATGTCAGAGTCAGACAATAAAATTATCTATTATTATTTGTCGGCTATCAAAAATAATTTCTCCTTTTTGACAATAAAGCATGTTAGATTATTTTCATTGCTTTAGCTTTTCAAGGGTCTCAAATATATTGGCCGATAGTCCTCAGTCCGAACCGCCACTTCTTGTTTACCACTTTTGAGCATTTCTCTATGCGATTTGGGTCCTTTGAGTCTGAGTGAAAAATACGCAATGTTACTATACAGCCGAATCATAATTAAATTATGGCCAATATATATCATATTAATCCATGGCTGTGATAAATTGATCAGAATTCGATGTTGATCGTGCTTTCCTCGAGTTGCTTCTTAGGCCCTGAATTCGACTACTTTAAAGTGAAGGTCGTTTGAATGTTTATGGAGCTTTGCTCGATTGGAGCTAAAGTATGGGGAAGCAATTTTTTTCGTTCCTAGGGAGCCTTAATTTCTACCTCATTCAGGCCATTCTTTTCAATCTGCTCAAATTGCTGACTGTATTTCTTTATTATTTTTGGTTTTTCATCCGTTTTGTCCCCTCGAGACAAGTGCACAGACCTGATGAGACTTTCGGTCTTTTATAAGTTTTTCGATTTGTTGCCTTCACATATCTTTTGCCATCCCCTCGTTGTATCGAGTAAGCTGAGTGCCTCTGAAAAGTTTTTCAGTTTAGTTTCACATTTGGCTCTATTTGTATAGATCTCATGAACAAGAGGCATGCCTTCGTATTTGTAATCGTAGAATTCGTTGATGTCGTTGAGGAGGTATTTGTAAAGTTTGCTGGCTTAAAGATACTTTTCCCTTTCCATAAGCTGCATTCCAATGTAATTTCTAGCCCTAAAAACCTAAGCCGGGTCCTTCTGCTACCTACCTTCGATTTATTTTTCGATTTCCTTAATTGTTTTTTCGAGTTTCTATTTCTATTTGCTTGCAAGGTACAAGTCTGCGAGGTGGACGAGACCCTTGAAATGATGTTTGCCTTTCAAAACTGAGAAATAGTATTTTTCAGCTATTTCATACTGATTGTCTCTTTTATAGGCATCGCCAAGTTCTATAGTCTGTTTATCTAAAACTTCTTGGCCTGATTGGGACTTCCTGATTTCCTCAAATTTTTTTTAATGAACTTCAAGAGATTCCATGAAGAAGCCAGACATTTGCAGGACTGTTGCTTGGCTGTTAATTTCTCTGGTCAGGTCCTCTAAATAGTCATAATTTCTCATCAGGTTTTACTCGAAGGGCCCGAGCCTGTAGACATCTCGCCTATGTTCTCTTTTATAGGATGTTTCTGCTAGGCTGCCGTATATGAGGGTGATTTCTTTGAGGGACTACTCAAATTATTCGACGAGGAAGAAGTTGTAGATATTGAAAAGCACATTTGGCTCCTCTTTGATTTCTTCGTTGAGGTAGTAGCCGAAATTAAGACTCTCAATGGAATTTCCCGGATGAAGCAGAGGCAGAATAATTCGAACGAAGTAACTTCCAGGAGTCTTTTTAAACTTCTGATATGCAGTTTTTTAACTAGAGTAGGCTTTGCAAAAGGAGGTGAAAATAACGAAGTTTTTAACATTATCTTGGAGCTTCTCGAGTTCTTCTTCGGATGGAATTATCACCATATAGGCTTAACCGGATTTCACCTGGCTTGATCTCTTTATTTCGTTGTAGAGCTCTCGAAATGGAAACCTCAAATAGGCTAATATTTTGGGGTTCACTGTAATCCGAGGCAGAGTGCACAAAATATTCCATACGAAGCCTCGGCCCATGGCTTGCTTCAGCAGGAGCCTTCCTCGCTCCTATTGTGACTCATTTTTGAAGCAGTCTTCAAACTATTTGATGGCTTGCTTCTCTTCGGGATAAAGGTAGTAGATGAGCTTGAAGAAATCTTCCTTCCCTTTGTTCACGGAATGCTGAATCGTGAGCGAATGAAAATTGATGCGATATTGATTGAGTTGATACGCATCTTCCTCGATCAGAAACAGAATGTTCGATTTCGGTTCAGACTCGTCTTTATCTTCCAGAAGCACTATGGAGCTTTGCAGTTCTACGATATCGAATTTGGCAAAGATGATTTTAGGAAAGTTGTCAATGAGGAGGCGGGCTCTTTCTTGATTCTGGCAGAATAAAAAGAGCGTTTTGATTTGGTGATGATTGGAGAGCTCACGGTAGTCTTCATCCTCGAGGGAGGCTGCGCAAATGACCTTAAACTTTTGGGAGGTGGGGTACTGCAAGATTTTATTTTTGAGGCCTTAAACTGAGCTAACACCTTATAATTCAAAGTATTTATTGAGGTACCTTTAGTACTTTGCATTTTCGCTGTTATATATTTTGGGGTCAACCCAAAAATACTTGAAGGAGGTTTTGGTTCTGAGGGAAATGTTCTACAACTTCTCGAGAACGAAGTAGTCTTCTTCTGCTTCTGACGAGACTGAAATACCAAGAGGGGGCGAACTTCCTGGTTTGGTTGGACTCTCCTGAGCTGGGACTGATTAATTGGTTCCCATAGTATATATAGATATATATATATATATTTACCATACATGCCTGCAGAAATGATACTGCAATTTATTATGATTGGATGGCTATTGACATTAGGGGCTTTCTACTATCGTAATTTTAGAATATGCATATGCTCATGCCAAAGTCAAACAATCAAAATTAGATATTATGATCTGCCGGCTGCCCAAAAAAGTAGCTCCTTTTTGGCAATAAAACATACCGACTATTTAAGCATGAAAAAATACCTAATTTTAAAGGGAAGCGAATATGCATCCGACAGATCCTTGAATAGGCAATAAATATCAACATTAGAAATAGTAGATGAAAATAATCAGTATTACTTTTCTGATTCTAAGGATTTGAGCCTCTTCTGGATTGTGGCCATCTGCTCGCTTTTGCGGCTCGCGGGTATGAAAATCGATTATTTTATAGGGTATGTAAAATTCTTGATTTTATTCGTCAGGAAGTTGGCAAATAGGTTTTTAACAGGTTCCTGCTCAAAGCTGATCAAGTCCCATATTTTAAGACTGATATCTATTTTCGATATCGGCTCGCCTATGAAGCTGAACCACCCGACTCCATTTTTGGCTGGCACGAAGCAGAGCCTAGTGACACAATAGAACTCCTGAAAAGTAGCTCGAATTGAAAGGGTCCAGTTCGATCGAAAAATTTTCAGCAGAGTCTTCAAGTTTAGTTCCCATTTCCCTTTAAAGGCAAAATGGACGTCGACGAATAGTTACTTCTCAGACTTCAGTTATTTAACCCAAACTATTTCAGGGGGCTCACCCGAGAAGTTCATGCTGTCGACCTCAACATTAGAGAAATTTTAGTTTGGGTCACCATTGAACAGTATGAAGAGTTCCTCTGATAATTTTTGCTTGAAGAACTCGCTCTATTTCCACTCTGTGTAGGCCACGAAGAGGAACTGATTCAGTAATTTTAAATGCTCCTTGCTGAACCCGAACCCCGTTTGCAAGTTATCCCCCTTATCCAAAGCTACGAGAGGCTCACTGATGTCGTTTTCGTTGTCATTTATTTCCTCTGGGAAGACATTATTATCGTCGATCATGTCATAGTCCCCATCAGAAATGTTCCTTTCGTTGATTTGGCCAAACTTGAGAGATTACTTTTGAAAGTTGAGGTAGTTAATCAGGGAGATTAGCAAGACTTTTTTAATTCTGCTCGAGTGGAGTAAGTAGAGACTCTCAAACTATTTGATCTTAGACAGGATCTACTCTAGCTCCTTGTATCCTTGCTCCAGCTGCGATTTTACAAACTGGTACTTGTACTGGACCGGTGCATCCTATATCTTTACATTAGCAAATAACTCCTGGCAGTGCAGTTGTTTGCTCTCCAGTTTTGCCTTCATTCGGATGAGCTGTGGCAAATTGAGTGTCTTGGCAAGTTCATTGGTTTGGCGGAGCTTGGAGATCTGGTTGAAAATGTTTTGAGAGTGGTCGATCATGTGCCTGAACAGCTTAATGAAAAAGGCACTCTTTTTCTCCTGATTTTTCTCACAGCTCCTCAGATTCTCGATCATGGAGTGAAATATTTATTACAGTTTCGTCAGGAATTCTCCCATATTAGACAGGGAGTTTATGAGTTGTTTCAGATTCTCATGGTAAAATTGGACTCTCTCGAAGTACTACTTCTGATAGATGCTCTCGTTTTGCAGGGCCTCGTTGATGTTTTTTGTCACCTTCAGCTTGTTCACTTTGGGGGGCTTTTGTAACACGAAAACGTGATTTTTTGTGAATGTTGCCTGCATTTTGCTGATGCTCTCATCGACTGTAATATAATAGGAATCCAAAAACGCGACGAATCTGGTCTTCAATATCTTCATATATTTCTTCTTATTCTGATCGAGAAAGGATGACAGCTTTTCTTTATAGTACTTCAGTTTGCGAATCTGGTTGATTTCGTCTCTTTAATTCTATCGGATTCTTCTCTCGAGATCTTTGAACTCGTAGATCTTACGCTTCAGCCAGAATCGCATCTCCAGGTGGGGCTGGTTTGTGGGATTAGTTGTGTACTCGTTGATCTACTCGGCTTGGTACTTCTTATAATCTTTGTTCAGTTCGTATTTGTTGCTTTTAGTTTCTTAGAGGCTCTTGCGGAGTTCTTTTATTTTATTCTAAATCATTTCGTAGTCCTCCAGCACTTTCTTATGAATCATTTCGAGCATTTCGGAGTTAGACTGCCGCATAGCTTAAATCTTTTCAAACTCAGCGCCGATAAACTTCATAGCATGAATGACCAGCGCCCATGTCGGAAAAAGCAAGCGCTGGTTGTCTTTCCTAATTTTGAGCCTGGTTTTGGTTTTGTAAAAAGTATCGAGCTCGGATTCGATGAGTTAATTTAGGACTATTTCAGATGGATGGTTGAGCTCGAATTGAGAGAAATCGTAGGGTTTGGTGTTGAAGATCGTGGGCTGCTCTATTTTTTTAATGCTCTTGCCGAACAGCACCAGGCAGTTGTTGAAGTGGTTGAGGGTGTTGTAGTATCCTCGAATTTATTTTAAAAATAGCATGGTCGCCTTGCGTGGCTCTTCGTCGAGCCCTGTTTCCTCGAAGTACTACTCAACAGGGTCGGCCATCCTCAGCTATTTCTTTTTGGCGAATAGCCTGGCCTCCTACGTATATTTATTGAAATAGAATTGGTCCACCTCTGGGAACTCGACGAACGGAAAGTCAGCCTCAGGGTTGAGCTTCGAATCTAATTTATTGACTGCTGATACTTCGAGTGATGCTGATCGAGCCTGAAATCCGGCTGGCATTTTGCAGTTTAAACAAGCAGAAGATAGCCAGCAGGAAGCTCTCCAAAATCAGGCACATTGCCACTCCTAACAAGAAGAACTAGCTACGCGCATTCACCCCGGAGAGCATGAAATAGAGGATTGGAATGCAGCCAAACATTATTACGATTGTTGCCAGTTACATCTCCTGGTTGCACTTATCTCGATTTTTGAATATTAAATCTATATCTTAGACCCATCATGATTAATTATTATATTGTCTCAAATATCCACTCGAACATCAGAACAATCAGTCTATTCTTCTCGAATTTTGCCATCACTTTACTGAGCCGTATCTTTGCTATTATCAGTATAAGAGTAAAGGAGTTGATTATCTCAACAGCCAGCCAAGCCAAGCAGAAAGATAGATGTTTATTTCGATATCCTTTGAATGATTAAATATTAGGGGAGAAAACAATCAATTTTTTCGATAATTTGGAATGTTAGGTAAAACAACAGACTTTCTTTATTGGATTCTGAATGAGTTTTTTGTGTGAGTTTCCTGACTCGGAGCCTAATAGAGCGATTATTCAAGACTCTTGTGAATTTTGCTATCGTAGAGCCACAGATTAAGTTCGTCGAATTTATTTGACTGACGGAATGTCCTCCTTTCTTTTATGGAAAGAAAACCAGTAGTCTTTGTGTCTCCATGCTCGTTTTACTCTGATATTACTTCTCCCCAATATCTGATTGTTGGCTTTGTCTCTTTTTCAAAGTAAGGCTCTTTGGTCGGGCTCGATGGGAAATTAGCACCCGAAGAAGATAGACTCGACGTGCAGGCATTAGCATTATCCCAGTATGCACTCTGATTAAAATTAATTCGTTTTGCTTATTATACATTGGGATTACCATTGGGATTACCATTGGGATTACCATTGGGATTACCATTGGGATTACCATTGGGATTACCATTGGGATTACCATTGGGATTACCATTGGGATTACCATTGGGATTACCATTGGGATTACCATTGGGATTACTATTGGGATTACCATTGGCATTACTATACTGATTTGACTGATGCCTATATTGTATGATGGAATACATGCGTTTCAATACTTTTTTCAGCCTTTAGTTTTCCTTGAAGACTGCGCCCTTGAGGTTTTCTTCAAGCATCTCTCTGGCCAGCTCGTTCCCCATCCTTTATAACTCGATTTCGGTTTTACTTTATTTTGGGAGGCTGCCGAATTTGGAAGTAAACATGCCAAACTTAGATCTAGTTTGCGTGCATTAGTCCTTGTGCACATCAACGGAACTACGCACTTTTTAGGACCTCGAAGATACAGCTTGCAGTTTTTGATACATAGTAATCAATGATTAGTTTTCCTTGCGTTATCGCTTGCAGTCATCGCAGTCTATGTTAATCGAAGTATATGTACCATCGTGATGGCTTTATCGGGTCGCTTTTATTTTTTTATTAATATTCATCTAATATATACATACATCGTTCCTCCTGTAGTGAATTATACAAACCTGAGAATAATGCAGCCAATGCAACAAAATGAGAAGAGATAAAACATGTGTGAATGAAATCAAATTCCCCCAATGACTTAATTCTTATTGTATCCCCCAATTCTTTAGATCGCCCCTATTTTTTTCATAAAAAATGTTAAATGCTTGCATATTTCTCCTTTAGTGATGCACCTACGATGCATCATGATGATAAAGCTCATGTAGCTGCTGATCGTGTGACTATTTTTCATTTTTTTGTTCGAGTGAGTCGTCGACGCTAAATCTGGTAACTCGAGTGTATGCTTTGTTTCATGGAAGGGCTTCATGATAAATCCTTTGATCTTCTCGTAAGCCTTGCCATCATTAAGGTGTATATTCGCCATTTTAGTGAAAAACTATTTGAGGTATCGAATTTCTGCCTTGTTGAGGTATTCTTCATTCCCGCTTTTCATCAAATCCCCATTGAACGAGGAATAGAACTTGGAAAGGGATGCGCTTTTTTATTTATGCTCATTCTTCAAGTGTATTTACCCGAACAATGCCGCATAATCTTATTCATCAAATTCAACCCCCGCAGCTGAATAATGGCTGTGCTAATATATGTTTTGGTCTGTTAATCTGAAATCAATGGCAGTAAAAATATTCTAAATAGCAATGGAAATACTTCTTTTTATTTGAGCTGATGTTGATATTTATCCAAGAATCCTGAGTTTCTTACTCTATGTGGCGAGGATTCCTTTGAAAATCCTATTTTTGTCAATTTGAATGTCTCATTGCCCTTTGATGATTAATTAAAATTAGCCTAAGTAATCATTTTCTTTTTTTGAACAATTGTCCCATTTCTCAGAGTGGTCTTAATTAATCTGTTGGTGACATGCTCACTTGCTTGCAGCAAGGGATCACTTTTGTTTTACTCGTAGAGGAGCTACTCATCTTTGAGTTATGAAAGCCTTTTCTTGATGCCCTGTATGAGTGATCTCTGTAGAGAGTTGGTGGACGATTTTGGTAAGATCTTACTCTATATGTCCTTCTGATGATTCTTTGCATTTTGAGCAGTGAATAAATTTTTGTTACTATCGATTGGAAATGTGTTTGAACTCTGTGGATCGTGATCTATTTATTTAATGACAAAGTGCTCAATTCGAGCAATAAACTCCTTGATCCCCAATTTCCGGGAAGATATGCGACTTTAATTAGAGTTCGCATAAACCTGATACAAATTAGATAACTATGCAAATTGTTTAGTTGTTTTAATGCTCTATATTCTATTTGTCTGCTGGTATTGACATTACACAGGCTCCTCTTTGTGCAGATAATCCTACTCCAATGATGGGCAGTTTGCATTGCTCACAATTAAGCAAAACTGTTTGGAGATTCTATAGATTTTCTTCTCGAGCTGAAATTGACTCGTGCGATGCTATTTCCTCTTTGTTTCGATTCGCTTTTCATCTGAAGCTGGAATGGTCTGCTTCGATTTCCGGCCCTGTATCGTTCGTTTAGAAATCAATCTTTCAGAAATGTTTGGAGATGTTTCTGCAGCTCGTGCCTTTTTAGCTGGCTCTTCTTATATTTTTGTTATACTCTTTAATTTTGTGGACTATTTATTGCTTTATAATCGGCTGCTAAAAGAGGGGCTCGCACTGATGGTGCTATGAGGGGCAACAGTTCGAGTGACGCTAATTTAAGCTCCGTAACTACTTGTAAAGGGGTCAGTCTTCATCGTTGTTGTTTTCCTGTTCGGGAACTTGATTGAGTTTTTTTTATTTCCCAATAGGGATTGTAAGAGCTAGTTAGTATCATTTTAGAGTCCCATGTCGGATAGCTAGTTATCTTATTCACCCAAATTGGGAAACTATTACTGTTCACCTTCGTTCCCTTACTCGAGGATGTTCGAAAGAAGAGAATTATCTTAGATTAATCCATTGCTGGGGCTAGCAGATTTCTTCTTTTGTGAGTCACTTTTGTCCATAATTTCAGCATATGGCTCTGCCCTGAAGGAAAAGCTTAACCGTCCTTCCTTTTTCTGGTAAAATTAGAGTTCTGATTATAAATTTTTGATCCTGATGCTGTATTTTTACAGTTATCTTTCAGTTGCATGTTTCTGATCTTAGATGCTCTTATTTCTGAGTTTGCTTTCAGCGAGTTGCATTTCCAGTGAGTTTCTGTAGATTTTAGTTTGGTTGTTTTCAATTTCAAGTGTAAGAGCCATCTACTCTGCTGCGGACAGTTTCATCAAGAGCTGTGCGTCAGTTGCGAAGGTAGTTTGAGTTTCACATTCTTTAACATTAACAAAATAACGGCGGATGCCATCGAGCTTCAGATTCAGAGTTTGAATTTTGAAATTGAAATGCCTTGAAATATCGAAAGCGTATTGGATGATGTCGAACTTTATTTAGGAATTTTTCTCTGACTTCGAAGCGCGTTCTTGCATCTATTTAATTTCGGCAATTCTATTTTGGAAGCTGCTGATACTGTCCAGGGAGGATGAGACGTGCTGAATAGTTGAATCCATGTTTTATTTGATTTTAACCAGCCTTTACATGTAGTGGTCCTCGCTGATGCCTTACAAACCCAAATTCTTTTTGTACATGAGGATACGAGCTTCATCGTCCAATCTGTTCATCTCCTCGATGTCGAGTTCGTAGAGAGAGAATTTATCCCTGAACTTCATGGACAATTCTTCTCGTGTGCTTTATATTTTGCTTTTGAATATGCTCTTCTCGCAGTTCGAACAGTTGCCGTGCACTTTCTGAGAAAGTTGACTCACTCGGGCATCGGACTGGGCCTTCATTTAGAGGGAGCTCTTCATATCCTAGATGACGTAGTCGAGCAAAAATGCCTGGTTATCGATCACGCTTCGCATTATTTCCTCTAGCTTACCGAGCGCGTTGTACTGACTCATGACCCCGAGAGCATCTGCATATTAAGACATGATACATTGAGAGTAGAGTTCGAGCTACTTGAGTGTCGCTTTAAGATCTTTGAGCAGTTCCTCGATGTTGCGTTCGGCTTTGCTCTCATGTTTCTTGAGAAAATTCTAGACGAGGCGGCTAATGATGGGAGCGAACTTATCTTTGGGCAGGTCTATTTATTGCTCTATGCTATATAAGCCTAAATCTACTCAAGATCTATAGGTCATACGGCTCCATTACGATATTCTATGCAATTATATTCTATTCAGATGTGATATTGTTGTCTTCGATTCATTAAATCGGCCATCCATAATATAAAACTCATATCAATAGTGCGATATATGCCATTACAATTCCTGATCTTATAATAATATTGATTCGATTGTTGAACAGAATGCATCTCGTGATGACTAAAATGACAAGCATGATATAATTGATTATTTCAAGGCATTTGTCTGAACTGCATTCTCTATCAGCACCCCGATCATCTTACTATTTACAATCTCCATCCATGCGATGCTCTGTATCATTTTCATGGGTTAATTTATCATACCATACTATCATTTTAGCCAATGTCATTCAATTTATGCATTCTAATGCCATCTGCAGAAGAACAGGTTTTATTATTGATGCGAAGGTATTGCTTACTCTGATGATCCTACAATGAAAGTGGCATTAAATTAAACGAAGCAAAAGTAAAATCTACAAAACTGAGTGCAAAATGATGTAAATACCTGAGCCTGACTCGCTCACTCCCCACCCAATTAACATTTGATCGCTGAGCAAAGATCGAGTTTTTAATAAAATGTATATTTTGAATACATTCATATACTCCAATCATGGCATTCAGTATAGAATAATAATAAGCTATGCACTCCCATTATAAATTGGGGTTGGGGTTGGGGTTGGGGTTGGGGTTGGGGTTGGGGTTGGGGTTGGGGTTGGGTTGGGGTTGGGGCTTGGGGTTGGGGGTCTG
>NW_028282590.1:0-24224 GCF_059751285.1 Brachycentrus maculatus
AAGAGCATATCTTTTGGATTAGCATAGCGTAACTACTAAAGGATATTTTAGAATAAGAAATGTCAGAAGTCAATAATGTAAAATGTAATTTTTTTTTGTTCAATATTAAATAAATAAAATAAAAATTATTTAAAAAACGAATCCATTAATTTCATTAATTGATTCGACAGTCACTTTGTGGTAAAAGCTATCATTTTTTTTAAAATAAAATTTAACTTAGTAAATACCACTATTTCTTAAAATCTACTGTAACACGTGTTTCAAGGCATTCCGCATAATTTTCAAACATCATAAGGTATTTGAAAATGACGCGTAATGCATTGAAACACGTGTCACAGTAGATTTTAAGAAATAGTGGTATTTAATTTGTTAAACTTCAATTAAAAACATATATTTTTAATTCACGACTCTGTTTGAGCTTTATAATATATTTAACTTTCTTATTTTATATTTTGTAAATTAATTAAAATAAAAACTTTTTAATGTTCCTAACTGTAAAAGTATTTTTGAACACACACGAATTTGATTAGGTTACAAAACTTAATTACATTAAAAGTTTTAAAGTACGAGAGCGAACAAAGGAGTATCAGGGGTTGATAAATCCGAGGAGGTCGGGACGAACTGAAAATCTCAAGGGTAAATATTGAACTTCAACTTCACCACACTCAAGGAAAAGTACCTACCTACTCACTACTCACCCCGACATTATTGAATCCTTCCTCATTCGATTAACGACTATTATTATATTATGACTATATACACTTTACAAATAATTTCGTACACCTTGGTTCTATTTACTACCATTTCTCTGCACTTTGGCGTTCGACTCAATATTTAAAGAATACAGTAAACACCCCTATGACGCTGAGATAGGTACCGCGTTATAGGAAAGGACGTTATAGGAAAATCAATGTTCTTTAATTGTATTTCAATTTTAAATGACTCGTTTCAGTCAATTCCGCTAGTTAAAATGTAAAAATAAAACTTAAAACAGTAACCTCTTATAAAATTCCCTAAGATAAAGGGAATTTTATAAGAGCCTATGCCAACGTTCCTTTTCTGTATATAAGTTTTAAATAAATAAATATGTAATGGTCTCAGTATCTTCCACATGTCGGTAGAAGTATCCGATATAGTAAATAATATAATCTTTTTAACCGTCGTTTTATAAGAATATGAGTTTGTAAAAAAAACTGTATAATTTCACTTCACTGAAAATCAATTTATCGGAACATGATCCTCACCTTATACTCTTTCTATTAAAGAGGAAAAAAATGGAAGAACTAATGTATGTATGTATAACATGGCTTACTCTTGCTTACTTATATTACTCTTTTATTAATGTCGCTGCAGTTCATTTCTTTAATGTGATCCAGATAATGCTTGATAGAAAGTGCACATTAATACTTCGATTGTCTTTTGGCTACCTACTCTGCGACAAAGACTGCAGATGGCGTGAGATGGGACCCCTTTATTTCTGTCACAGGAGGATTATTATTTCTCCTCGGATACACAGGACCCGATCGTCTCCTCGAGATTTAATCCTATCTGATAGCTCAAGGATAAATTAACAAACAAACCAAAATGCTGCATAATAATGCCTTCCTTTTAGTACGCTCAATTTTTATAAAGCATTTATTGTTTCGGCATTCACTTTGTGGTAAGACGTCATTAAATTGTAAATGAGAACACTAAAAACTAACTCGAGTGGTAAAAAACAAGTGTTCTCATTAAAAAAATTATATATCATATCGCTCACTCCTTTCAACAACGTCATATATCATAAATCGTCAATTGTCAGTTGTATGTGTTCTTAGAATGCCCAGAAAATTTACTATATCTCAGAAAAAGTGGCATATTTTTAACTTAATATTTACCCGCTACAGGGCAGAAAGTGTTGTTTTTGAATTTTGAAGAAAAGGTATTGTTTAATTATTTTTTTTAATATACTAAATATTTTTCAAATGGAGAAAAAACCTTCAGATTTTACCTAAAAAGATCTGTTGCACAGTCAAAAGTTCAATACGTGGATTGATATTTATTTTTAAAACATCGTATTATATTTTTAAACTTAAAAAACGATATCCTGAAATATAAAGTTTTTTGATTTATTGAGTGATATATAATACAAAAGAATTTAATCGTTAATCTACTATAGCTTGATTCCTATTATGAAACTGAAATAAATATTTGTCAACTTACATATGTAACAAACATACAATTTAATTATATTTTCCTATAACTTAAAATATAATGGATAAACGATAAAGAATTAATATTGCAAAACCTATACAGTAAGTGTTTATTTTTGCTTTTTTTCATTTCTTGTGTTGTATAAATTTGTTATATTAATATAGATAATTTTTAAAAAAGCATGTACTTCACCGAAAAATCACATAAGATGGCTTTAAGTAAGTAAGTCTTCGCAGAAACCTAAAATATATAATAAATAAAAGATAAATAATGTTTTTGTATATACTCGTATGAATACATGAATGCATGTATGTAAAATAAAAAATAAACATTTAACTAATAGATTTATATTATCCACTGACACTTCGTGATGGAATTGCATTTTTAATTTATTATTAGATTAAAACCAATATTTTTAGCTTTTCCACTTTTTTTATTTGACCAGCGACCGGGTTTCGTCGTTACCGACATCATCAGTCTGATGATGTTGGTAACGACGAAACCCGGTCGCTGGTCAAATAAAAAAAGTGGAAAAGCTAAAAAAATATTGGTTTTAATCTAATAATTAATTAAACATTTAACTAATAAAAAAAGGAAATTAAAAAATGAATTTTGAATTATTATTGTTATACAAACAAATAAGTATTATTTTTCTTTAAGAGATCTAAAAACGGAAAATTTCCGGCTTTTCCGTTTTCCGTTTAACTTGTAGAACTCCATTTCAATTTATGTATTAATTGTTAAATGAAACTCAGATTTTTTGAGTCAACTACCATAAGTTGTATTTCATTGTAAAAAAACACATAAAAATTAATATTGAGACAATTGTTTCGTCTAGTTATGGTATTTTCAAACGAAAGTCGTTCGTTTGAAAATTCTATAACTAGGCGAAACAATTGTCACAATATCAATTTTTATTCGTTTTTTAACAATAAAATACAAGTTAGTAGACTTAAAAAAATTGTGTTTGATTTAACAATTAATACATAAACTTGCATATTTTATGAAATTAATATTTTTTCGTCAAAATGGAGTAGTCAAGGTCCGTATCCTATTGTGTTTTAGATGGCCTATTGTTTGAAGAAACAATTATTGTAATACCTGAAAGTTATCTGAAGGAAATATTGCTAAGCTTTCAAAAAAATTAATATAGGAGAGGACTCGTACATTAAGCCGGTCTATGGCAGAAAATGTTTTATTGTAATCCTTTCAATCGATATACTGTGGAGTGGGTCGAAAATAAAACAATATCTCGATGGCAAGCAGAGGACGTACACTATATAGGGTGTTTTTTTTTAGAGGTTTGGTTTTTAAACTAGCAAAAACGTTTCTACAGAGTGTCAATTTGACAGATGACAGTTGATTTGTAGTCACTACGTTTTGCCATTCCACCATAAAAGTCTGAATGACCATTATGCGCGTCGTAAGTTCGGAAAATGGGCCAAAAACAATATTCAGATTGATACTCTTTTTCAACGCAAAATTTTGTTCACCGATGAGGCACATTTTTGGTTAAATGGCTGTGTCAATAAGCACAATTGCTGAATTTGGAGTGGAGAAAACCCAGAACCCTTTGTCAAGACATCCATTAAAAGTCACTTAGGTGTGCTTTATGGGCAGATGAAATCATTGGCCCATATTTTTTTAAAAGACGATGCCGGCTAGAATGTTACGGTCAATGGAAAGCGCTACAGAATCATAATTACTGACTTCTTAGTACCTCAGTTGAATGGCAATGATGTGACAGAGCTATGATTTTATCAAGATGGCGCAACATGCCACACGGTTGGTGCCACCATCAATTTATTGCAGGAAATTGGAAGTTGTATACCTCTAATAAAAACACCCTCAGCAGAGTATGGTTTCAATTTCGTTAATAAGAGTGCGACACGTGTTTGCGTAATATCAGTCATAAAATTAACAACATTTTTAGTAAATTGTCTGGGTTATATTTACATATTCTATCATAAACTCTGGCTAAGGTTCATAAATAAACCCTGACTAAAATTGTGTTAAAATATGTGCTGTATACTTGTGTCCAGGTTTTTTTTTACTGGATGAATGGGATCAATAAATTGAAAATGAAAAAATATCTGTCTACACACTTGAACAACTTACAAAATATTTTATTGTTGAGTTGATTCAATAATGTGAACACAAAAATATTCGCTATTGGAAAAAAAAAACTTATAATCAATGATCGAATTGGATAAATGTTTACATATTTATAAAGATATTTACAACACGTGTCTTATGAAAGACGAAAGATGTATTTTTTTAAAGGGAAGATGGAAGTTTCAGCATCTTAAGACCTGGCACAGGCTGACTTTTGACACTCAAAAAATGTATGTTTATCTTGATTTATTGTGACATATGATCAATCTCATGACGCAGTACATATGAATTCGCAACAACCATCTATGTTGGATTGAGAAAGCTTTTATTTAGCAGAGACTCCTTTCATATATCTAAAAGTTCCGAAAATTTGAGTACTATAGTTGTCAATCATGGGTGGAATGGTGAATGTTGCACGTGTGTAAAGTGATCAGTTAACCACCCTACGACAAGTCATACGCCCTGTAGTAATACTCAGACTTCCACATTTTTCTTCATCTATGTTGAGTTGCCAAAATATATGTATATGAAAGATGTTAAATGGAAAACAATGTGAACATATTTAAGATTTTTGCTTTTCAGTGACAAAACATTACTGTCGATTTATATTGCAGTAAAATTTAAAACGAATTCGAGATGATATTATTTGTTCAAGAGACGTTCAATGACTGACGGTTTTGAATTTATATGGCAACGTAAAATCGACAGATTTTTATAGGGGAAGTGCAATCATAAAATTTACGATTGTCGATGAAACTCGGCATTTTGGTGTTACTTGCATATTCCTACCTATAGATGTACCTGTGTGTACATTCTCAGCTTGAAATTGTACCCGTAATACGAGAATGTGTATGAAAGTGTCGAATTTAGAAACCATATAAATTTTATGAATCAGTAAAGAACTTTTCTCCGGTGTAAATCTTTTTATTTTACTTTCAGTAGCAGACGCGGATCGAGGTTGGGAATAAACTATAAAATGAAACAAATTTGAAATTGAGTTGAAATCGTTTTATATGAATATAAAATTAACATTTAACATTATTTCTGAGAGACTAAAATAATTTATAAAGTTAATAAAATTATAATCCATCATGAAATTAACTAATTTTTAATGCGGATATTGCAATTCTAAAAAAAATGCAGTATAATGCTCTCCATTTCATTCATCGTTCATTTTGTGTAAAACCACTAAAAATACTCTTTTTAAAGTAGTTTTACTAAAATTGAATAACGACGAATGATAAGGAGATTATTACCATACCACAAAACAAACAATGCTTTTAACTTACAAAACATAAATACAACAATTTTTATATCTGTTTTTTCTACCAAATTTCGATTTAGAATCTTTAATGAAAATTAACTAAGGTTCTATATTACGGTGTATTTTTAGTATTATTTTAAAATAATAAGCTAGGAATAGGACAGTAACAAGTTACATAATAACAAGGTAAAAAAATAAAATCGTCCATAAAAATGCAAAGTTATTAGAATGCATGAGTCGTAAATATTTTAATATCATCAGAAAAAAAATATTTGCAAAAGCAAAATCACGATAACATGATTCGCCTCTGTAAGTAATACTAGAAAAGATCCTTGTAGAAAATTTAACGCTGATCTCTTTGTTTGAATTAGATAAAGACGCGAATAATACTGAAATACAAAAATACAGATTCTGAATTCCATGTTTTCGTATTATTTTAATATTCTAGCTGGAATGTGAGAGTGGGTGACTTCAGGAAACTAGGGTAGATATTTTTATGTTCTGTAAAACCAAAAATAGTTCTTTTATTATTACTGAAAAATACAATTTGTAATTCTGAAACTTCCACTTTTATATTATTCACCATTTTTGCTGAATTATTGAATCATTAAATTCGATATAATTCTAAAGATTTATCTACATGATATAGAAACAAATGGATAATTAATGTTATTTTTTAACTCTTGAAATAAATTCATTGTAATATATTAAAATTGGCTGCTAAAATATTATTTTTACTATGTGACTTTGTGAAATTATTGTATTCAATAATAATTTTGCAATTCCAGTCCCCATATTGAAGATATCTTATGTCAAAGGGTTTTATTTATTAAATATTCTTAAAATATGCTTATATAAAATTTTAGGTGAATATTTTTAGTACCGGACTCATGAGATTCTAATGCACAGTCAACATAATTTTCATATTCAATCAGATATGTATGTATTTCAGATCAATGATTTATTGCATCAACTGATAAATATATTGTAACAAAAACAAACTTAAAAACCAGCTTATGTTAAAATACGGAATCCAAACAAAATAACTCAAACAGGTAAAAGTAATAGAAAATAATGTTGTTGTTAGCTGAATCAACATTAAAATTTTAGAAACTTACTTAGCCACCTCACCCGAGTTCCATAAAGTGTAAACGAAATCATCGAAGATACACTACTTTTATACACACACACACACACACTCATTAATAAATATATTTATATATATATATATATATATATATATATATATATATATATATATATATATATATATATATATATATATATATATATATATATATATATATATATATATATATTTATATATATATATATATATATATATATATATATATATAATATATATATATATATATATATATATATATATATATATATATATATATATATATATATATATATATATATATATATATATTTTTATATATATATATATATATATATATATATATATATTATATATATATATATATATATATATATATATATATATATATATATATATATATATATATATATATATATATATATATATATATATATATATATATATATATATATATATATATATATATATATATATATATATATATATATATAAATATATATATATTTATATATATATATGTATATATATATATATATATATATATATATATATATATATATATATATATATATATATATATATATAATATATATATATATATATATATATATATATATATATATATATTGTATATAAATATAAATTTGTATATATATATAAATATATATATAATAAACACAAATACACACAAACATTGTTTTAATTTCACCTCATTTCCTTTTATTAAACCTAGCAAAATGTCAAGTTTAAAACACAAACACAAGCGCACATTGTATACCTGTTAAATTGTCGATTTGTGCTTATTTTGTTTTAACAAAAAAATTCCCATTTTAACGAAAGGATCACACAAAAAGAGATAAGGACGATTTTTATCTCCTGTATGACTGAATTATAATTGAATGCCGATACTATAATGATTGAAGGTTTATTTAATTAAAGAATGTTCTTTTTTCGATTTCTAATTAAAATTAAGTAGATGAAAAAAATTAATGAGTTTATTGAATATATAAGTTTTATTATAATTTTTCATCGTGAAAATTATGTAAAAAAAAACTTTTTGTACCTCAGAAATCTTTGTGATGCTCTTATAAGAAATCATACTGACTTTATATTTTTTGGAAATTTGGAATCGTTTTGGAAGTTAAAAATCATCATCCCAAAGAAACGGAATATTTATTACATTAATAAATTTTTTACAATTAAATGCGCATTTAATGCTTACCAGTTATTTTTTTTATTTTTAGCTCTCTAAAAAACTTGAACTTTTCTTTTAATTATGAATGCTAAACCAAAATTTAGGCCATATAAAATTCAAGGAGGATGCTGGATTTTGTTGTTTTTGTAATCAACTTCACCGCAAAACAAAAGTTTGTGCCTTAGATTTAAAACCGCGGTTCCGTTTTCCTGCTGTCAAAACAAAAAGGCCTGATAACTTTGTTATGTATTGTGTACAATTCGGATACTCTTTTATTAAATGGCTCCAAAAATATCCTACACTGAGTGGGCTCCATTTCGGAATACAGGCGACATGACACGTTTCGCTCACTCCTTTCAACAACGTCATATATCAAAAATCGTCAATTTTCAGTGGCGCATGTTTTCGGAATGCCCTGAAAATGTACTATATCCCAGCAAAAGCGGCATATTTTAACTTAATATTTACCCGCTACAGGGCAGAAAGTGTTGTTTTTCCATTTTGAATAAAATTTATTGTTTATTTTTTTTTTAAGTATCCTAAATATTTTTCAAATGAAGAAATAAACATTTAGGTTTTACCTAAAAAGATCTGTTGCACAGTAAAAAGTTCAAAAAGTGGCTTTATATTTATTTTTAATACATTCCATTATATTCTTAAACTTGAAAAACGATCTCCTGAAAAATCAAGTTTGTTGATGTATGACGTTGTTGAAAGGAGTGAGCGGTTTGTGTTTAAAAATTTTACTAATATTATTGAATATAAATTGCTTATTTTAACATCATATTAAATCTTTTGGTAATAATATTGTTTACATTGTTTTTTATTAAAAAAAAAGGAGTTGCACTTGTTATTTACCTTGCGTATTAGGCGCAAGGTTTATAGATCATTAAGTGAAATTGTTAGTTTTTTTTCTTTCAGCTAAAAACATCTTTTATTTTAATCTGTGAATTTATACACTAATTTATCCTTTCTGTTCCTAACACAGATTAATATGTAATGTTGTATCAAAAAAATGGAAAACGAAAATAAAAACAATTAGCTGACATTCAATGAGCAAATTTGTTTCCGATATTCACAAAATACCTCGAATGTACCCGATAAGTTCTGATTAATATTAATTTTATTTTTTAAATCAATGCATAATTATGTAATGGAGGAATACCTAAAATCTTAACGTTGTATTAATATATTTAAAGAGATATTGATGGTTATTAGAAGCAACGTATACAAGGTGCATAATACCGGGAATGGAGGGTTAAGAAAGAAATCAATTACGTAAAATGTTACCTGAGCTTAGAGAAAATTAAATTGCGACTTAATAAATACTGGGCCTTAAGGTACACATAGTATACATATATTGATAAATATCTGATAAAATGAATAAGCTACTAAAAACAACAAGCAATATATATATTTAATTCACCATAATTTGTATGTAATATGATTTATGATCATGTTTTAATCAATTGGGGACCAAAATGAATAAAAATCATCGCGCGGTATAAAAGTGTCACAGACTAGTTCCACGCCCACATCCGAAATAAAGAAACAACGATTTACTGCGGCAGAGATTACAACGCTCCGTTGACAGTCGGTGTAGCGGAGCATTTTGGTACGTTGGCATTATTTCAATTTTCAAATTGGTCATAATAATTATTTATGGGTTATAGTTGCCTTCACAACGAGGCGATGTATCGGCTTAATGACCTGACTGCTATTTTTACGACGACGGTTAATTTATTGTTGTTGTTTTGAGCAGTTTATATTATGCAGGCATTATTGGCAATTTCACAGATAAAATGAACAGCGAGAATCAATTGGACTGGACTAGAAGAGAATCCAAATACAACAAAAATTAAAGTAGATTTACATCTCAAATTCTGAAATATGAGAAATCTGATTACGTAAAGTGCATCAAATTATAAATATTACATTAAAAGTCATTGGAATAAATATTTGATTGATTATTTCAGAGATATGATGTAATAGTTAGCTGAAATAAGATCAACTATGAAAGCATAATTATTTTTCTTTTACAAAAACTGATGGTGGAAATCAATCTGATGGAGTCATATCTGAGCATCATAGAGATTACAAAAAAATAATGTTTTCTTATTCCTTTTATTTTATTTTTATTGGAAATTAAATTTTATACTACAGAAAGGATTAAATCCAGTGATTATCAGATTACCGTGCTGGAAGTCCCCGGTTTGATTCTTAGGAGGAAATAAATAAGGACATTGAGGTACATAACCGGAATCACGTTAAAAGACCGAATAAGAAACATGGAGATTTGGAAAATGTGTAGTACGGAGGATATTATCAAATGGGGAAGATAGCATAGACGATTCTGGAATGCCCGTGTCATACTAAAAATACTGGCCCGAATTGCTCTTCAAAAAACCGAGATGGGAGAAGACCACCTGGAAAACCTCCAAAGCGAAGGTGTAACAGCTGAAAGTCCACGTCACAAGAAACGGATAACGAAAAAGATTGATTTTCGAATCTTTGAGAATAAAAAAGAAGAAAAAGAAAAAGATTTTTACTCCCGTATTACATGAGAAGCGCAAGACTTCATGTAATTAATAATGAAGATAACACTGCATCGATACGATGCAGTGCCCTATGCACCATTAGGAGCGTATAAGGGTTAGAAGAAAAAATATTAGTAGATTTGAAAAAAATAACGGATATGAACGACACACGGAAAAATATTACTGAAAACACAATGGTATCTAATCTTAACAGAAGTAAAATTCCAAAACGTTTTTTTAAAAAGATCTTTTTTTTTATTCGTTTGAAAATGCTGATTTTCCTTATCATAAAAACATTTCGAAAGACAATATCTGGATAGGAGTCATTAGCTTCCCGTAAGATGAAAAAAAATGTCTGATGAAACTTTTCTCGGAGCGGAAAACGTTGGAAAAATGTCTCTTTGGTAGAACTCAAATGTCATTGGCGAAGTATCTATCACTGTCATCCTGATGTTGGTAGCAAATATTGATACCCTTAACTGATTTATTTCTACCTCTTGTCCCTTGATAAATAAGAATTTCTCCTCTCTTTTATTCATTCCGTGGAAATTACCTTCATACACACAGAGCAATAAAATTGTACTTTCGGTATCTTTAGTGTACTTGCTACTTAAGTACTTGTAATACTTCAGAGTACATTTACAAGTAAAGTACATTCCCGTTTTTCCGGGATGCAAGGAAAAAAATCCCGTATAATCGATTTCCTTTGAACGTTTTTCGTAGATACTTTGTGGCATATTTTATAAACATTATAAAATTAAACAAATTTCCCTTTCAATTCTAAAACATGATAAAATGTCAAAAAGGCATATATAAAACTGCGCTTGTTTATGCCTACTTAATTAGTAAGACGCACATGTACACAACGTAAAATACAAACATATTTTACACTGGAATATGATTTTAAAAAAAGTATTATGCCACAAAATATGGCTTGAATGAAAGGTGGGTAAGATCCGATTATTTAGAAGATCTGCATCAGTGAATCCGTATTCTAGTACCGAAACAATGTATCTTTCGTTAGATAAATCGCACCAATAAGACCGGATAATTTCTACCACAAATATTATGATGACTAAGAAATATAAGTGAGGTACTGTATTCTATCACTGTAAATGTAAAAAAATGGTATGTCGCTCACTCCTTTCAAGAACGTCATAAATCAAAAAACTTGATTTTTCAGGAGAACGTTTTTAAAGTTTAAAAATATAACACAATGTATTAAAAATAAATATCAAGCCACTTACTGAACTTTTTACTGTACAACAGATCTTTTTAGGTAAAACTTGAAGGTTTTTTCTCCATTTGAAAAATATTAAGTATATTTAAAAAAATTGTTAAACAATACAATTTCTTCAAAATGCAAAAACAACACTTTCTGCCCTGTAGCGGGTAAATATTAAGTTTCAAATATGTCTCTTTTGCTGGGATATAGTACATTTTCTGGGCATTCCGAAAACATGCACAACTGAAAATTGCCGATTTTTGATTTATGACGTTCTTGAAAGGGTGAGCGATGTGTGACGCCATTACGGAAAATTCCTGGAAAGATATTGTTATAATTTATATGCTTATTATTTAAAAATGTAATTGCATAAAAACATGTATGCTTACATTTTCGATGATGTAACTTTTGTCTATATGTTACGTATAAAACATGGGGGTTTTTGCACGCTAACATATGTATATACTCGTATATTGCATTATAAATAGGTGAACAATTAAATATAAAAAAAAATATTAAGCTAATACAAAATATATCCTGGAGACAGCAGCCAATATTACGTTACTATTTAGTATCAGTTATTATTAATGACAGTCGTTTATCACATATCGCTCACTCCTTTCAAGAACGTCATAAATAAAAAAACTTGATTTTTCAGGAGATCGTTTTTAAAGTTTAAAAATAATAATAAAAAACCCTTATCCGCACCCCAATGGTGCATACGGCACTGCTTAGTTTAAAAATATAATACAATTTATTAAAAATCAATATCAAGCCACTTATTGAACTTTGTACTGTGCAACAGATCTTTTTAGGTTAAAAAAGAAGGTTTTTTCTCCATTTGAAAAATAAATTAAATAATACATTTTCTTTAAAATGCAAAAACAACACTTTCTCCCTGTATCGTGTAAATATTAAGTTCAAAATATGCCTCTTTTGCTAAGATATAGTACATTTTTTGTGCATTCCGAAAACATGCACACCTAAAAATTGACGATTTTTTATTTATGACGTTCTTGAAAGGAGTGAGCGATATTATCTTCTAATATCGTTATTATATTCATTAGAGTTTTTTTCATGGGTAATTATTAAGCAACCTTAATATAACACTTTATTAGGTAACGTAATATTTATGAGGTGATTGGGTACATATAAGCTTATATTAAACATTGACATGGTATTGCGCGTATTCATATCTGCCCTTAAAATTTTAGCTTGTACTTAAAACACCAAATAAAACAACAAACCGTTCGGCTAGTCTTCCTTCTGTATCCTACCTTTATTAGGTTAAATAATCTTATTCTCTTTGAATTTATTGACAAAAGATTTCTCTCCAAACCTTTGTATCAAAAACCAACATCGACAAAAGATTTATATTGGATGAGCAGACGGGGGTGAGACTGCCCTAATTGGTTTTTTAGTATGGGGTTTTCGTAATAAAGTTAAATTTTAACAGGATTTGTGTATTTAAACATACGACTGCTAAACATCCAATATACGGGAAAATCTGTGTTTTTAGTATATTACGTAAAATAATATTAAATAAATAAATTATAAAAATAAAATAACATCCAAGTGACTTTGAAATCTAGCTTCAGCTTAAGCAACTCTGCTTATAATGGCCCTAATTAGGGTTCTACTTTATACGTTTTATCACCTTTTCCTGCTAGTGAGTGGGTTTACTCTTTATGTTTAAAGTAAATATAATTTCATTAATTTGTTCGGCAGTCACTTTGTGGTAAAATCTATCCATTTTTAATTAATGTTTTACTTAACACCGTAATGCAAACACGTTGCATTACGGCGTTTGAAAATGATGCAGAATTCATCGAAACACGTGTCACAGTAGATTTAAAGAAATGGTGGTATTTAATAAGTAAAACATGAATTAAATATGTTAATATAATTATTGTGATTCTTGAGTGAAGATTGTACAATATTTATTTAATATAGTGCCATTTTTGTAAAATAATACATTAAGGGCTCTTATTATTATTTTTATATTTAAAAATTACTTACGTATAAGCAGAAATGACATCTTGAGATGATTTATATGTTATTTTTGTATAAAATACAGATCGAAATGAATATAAAAGAGTGGTAAGTGCAAAAATTGTTAATTTATGCATGTACCATATCCTAAGAGTAAAAAGATTCACAAAAAAATACTCGAATTCAATTACACAATTCATTTTGATTTGATTTGCACATATAACTCGCCTTTATTCAATATTAAAATCCTAAAAATATCTAGTCTAATTTTGTTACAAACTTAATTCTATATTTCCTCGGAGTAAGCTTCCAATAGTACTAAACTAGAGGCTCCATTAATCATTTCCAGAAGCTTTTACCCGATCTCGGAATAGTTTGAAATTAGAGGAAAGTCAGAAAGCTCTCCCGTCCGCAAAACAAAAGAATAATCGTAACTTTTTCCCGCCACTTGCGCCGAAAATGAATTTCCGCGCCATCTTACCGTCTTAGTGAGAAAACTTGAAAGTAAGGCGTTTCGCGATAGTGTGGTCGTTCGCAGAATGTCATCCACCTTAACCAAGTCGCTTTGGTGAACGGATTCGGTTCCTTTGTAGGTACGAACAGATTTTCTTTATCCACATGATCGTTTTTTACTACCCATATGTGAGACTTGGTAATGTCGGCTCTTGAGAATTCTACGAGACAAGTTTTACCAGATTCAGGAATGTACGTAGTAAGATATAAAACTTTTCGGGATAAAAAAACACAGACAGGATTTTCTTCTATAAATTAAATTAAAGTTACATTCAATTTATTTGATCAGATACTGGATTTTTTGCCTTAAGTCTGAGTATTCCAAGGCTGATGACCTGGCATTTGGCTGTCTAAAGTGATTACTTTTTTCACTTGTGTAACGTTCACCATTCAGCTCATTACAGAACGTCAGCGTTGTATTAAATAGCTGCACGTAGGCATTGCTGTAAGAACCCGTGTAGTTTATCTGGCAAGAGTCTACGAGGTAGAATAAGGAACACCAGCATAAGTGAAATAAGCGAGATCGAAGATGTCGTTAGGTGGGGAAGGCAACGAAGAAGATGTGGTATGCACATGTGAGGAAAATGGAACCATCCAGACTCCCCCACATCGCACTGCACTGCCAACCTCAAGGTAGATGACTTTTGGGCAGACCACCAAAGATATGGATTGACAGCTGGGAAGCCAAGCGCTGTGACGTAATTGGGTAGACGCTCGACTGTAAAACTGGCGTCGCGGGTTCGATTCCCGCCAATTGCAAAATGAATTCAAGAAAGACTTATTTTCAATTGGTCTGGATATTTTTGATGTATCTATGACATTTACCTTCCCTATCCTTACTATCCCACCTGCAGACAAGCATCTAAAATAGATGCTTTAAAGGTTATTCCTTTAAAAAAAAAATGACATCGCAGGAGGTTAATCCCTCTAACAAACAGGATACAAGACCTACACCAAGAAGAAGATGAAGACGAAGAAGAAGAAGAACATTTTAAAATCCATATCACCCTTAAGATGACCACTCTCATAACCTCTTCAGTGTGAGGAGGAGCAAATAAAAAGTTTAACTGTTTAGCTTACAGATATGATTTCACAAAACTATGCGAATATGTATTATATAATATAAATTACACGTATTACGCCACAAAGTCGTAGGCTTAGGAAGTATGTATTTTACTTGATCATCATACAAATTTAAAGCTGGATTATCAACGTTAAGTTGTCGGAAGTAACATCCTTATTGTAATAAATGTTTACCCAACTGGAACGTGAGCCAAATGCATTTCGTTACCACGAACATTCGTACAATGATAATTAGTATGATAATGTAAGTCCGTTACTTTCCTAATCCGCTTTGTTGAGTGGAAGCCTTAACTAAGGGATGCTTTTGTTTTACTTAATATTGATTAAGAAATAAGGCCAAAATATGAATTAAACAAGGAATTTATTTAATTTTTTTTTATTTAAATTAAAAAAGAAATAATTGTGTTTTTATTATTTTCAAAAATACTTCAATTCCATACTATTTCTGTGACCTAAGCGGCTCATTATTAGAAATAGGTATCAAATTATGGTAGAGTGGGTTCGAGCCGAGAAAATCTGACTCAAGAGTCCGCGACACTATCCACGGGACCACAACCTGACTTTTTAAAGTGACTCATTTTTGGTTTATTTTTCAATAACTTCTTACCTTAAAAATACATAAGTTAAGTTTAAATTTTTTTAAAAACGTTTTTTGTCACAGTTTTTAAATGAAAAATAAAAGCGCAATATTTTTTTACTCTGCGGCATGGGTATATGGGCATGGTAGAATTAAGCAAAATTTTAGGAGGTTTTAAACATTAAAAAAAAAAAACAATAAAATGTACAAGAATATTTTCTCGTAAATGTTTAATCTGTCCTTAAAGGCTTCTTGTACTAATACGGGCATGCAACACCGAGTGCTCTAATTATCGCTACTATTCTCATTCCATTTCCTTTCCTATAAAGTAGTAACATGCTTAACTTATGTATCTCCTTAACTTTCATCATATGTACCTATTATAACCTATTATTATCATACAATCATACATACATTTGATGATATAGGACTTATCACGTTGGCTTAAGAAAGTGTTAACATACACACATACACACATATATATATATATATATATATATATATATATATATATATATATCTGATAAAAAATTGTTACATTCATAAAAAAAAGAAAGCCAATTACACAATTCCACAATATATATTTATAAAAATAACGACGAGTTAATATGATAATATGATACATTTATTTTTTTAAATATTTTTTTTCTTCTAATTTATTTAGTAAGGTTTACTTTCAAACACATGTATTCATATTTTTAAACAACGTAACATTATTTTGTTCATCTACCATATATTTGAATTGTATTGAAGTTAGAAAGAAAATGAGAACATTAAAATCTTTCCAGGTTTCTTTTCCAAACCCATATAAACTGACATGGCTTTTGTTAAATTTCGTCTATTGTGTTTCAAACGGTTTAAAGAGAACATTCAATAACACAGTGTTCTGATTTACAACATTTAAAAAATTTAAAGCTAAATTGTTCAAAATCTTATAGACATAAAAAAGTAATTCTATTCCCTGTCTTTCTAATTCTTTTCCTATCACTGCCATCTCCTTTTCTCTTTATCCCAACCTTGTCTCATGTCTCTTCCTTTATATAGACCTCTCTTATGCATAGTTGTGAAGAACTATAATTGGTACTCATGATTTTATTTTTTGTATTCTGATGTATCATATATTGTAACTGTTGTTCTTCCTTCCAATAAAATAAAATAAAATAAAATAATCATAAATAAAATGATTGTCATCATAATTCCACGAACTTTTAACTTTCCATATTTTCTAAACAATTTATTTATCCTCACAAAAGTGTATATTTTATTAAATTGAATTCAATTGAATAAATAAAAATAAAACATTACACACATCTAAATAAAGGGTCTCTGCTTAATAAAAGCTTTCTTAATCTTACATAGATTGCCGTTGTGAACTCATATGCACTGTGTTTTGAGATTAATGATATACATATCTAGGAATTCCAAAAAATTGAGTAGTGCAGTTGTCAATCATGGGTGAAATGGTGAATGTTGCACGCGTGTTAAGTGATGACAGGTCAAAACCCTTGTAAATACCCAAAATTTCATATTCTTCATCATCTATGTAGATATGTTAAAATGTAAGTTATGATTTCCCCAGTTATTTTATTCACATTTTTTTAGTGTGTCCTAATCTTTGTTCGTAAATCTGGGTTTTGTCTACACAAAAGTTAATATTTTTATTAATTTTTATATTACCATATTATCTTTCTTAACTCTAATATTTATTCAATGTTACCCTGGACTGGTACCTGAAGCGGAGGGCTGATCACCTTTCCTTCATGTGGTCATGATCAAGATAACACTGCGTTTATATGATGCAGTGCCCTATGCACCATTGGGTGCAGATGAGGGTTTGAATTAATATCTCTATACAAAAGAATAATATGGAAGTCTAAGTATTTACAGTGCGTTCGACCTGTAAAGTGATCACTTAAACCAGCCTATGGTGGTCGTAAGCCCCGTAAATGCCCAGACTTCCATATTCTTCTTCATCTATGTTGAGATGTAAAAAAATATGTGTAGTTATTCTCGTTAAGGACCGATATTCAGAATCGTAACGGCAAAATATTTACTTTCGACTTGTGCAACATAAAATGTATTTAGTTTGGAGTTTGCTCGCTAGAGCGCTTCCGGGTGCCAGCGTAGACAGGACGCGGTGGATATTTCCGGTTCGCCATCTTTATTCTTCATTCCCCTAAGCCACGTTGCAAAGAGAAAATAATTGCTCTAGCGAAACGGAATGTAGAACTCGATGTAGATGCGAGAGACAATGTAAATAAATTAAATGTCTTTGCAAACAATGGTTATAATGCAAAAATACAGTAAGAAATTAACACAGCTTAGATGAAATTATTCAACAACATTTTGAGTGTGTCCAAATACTTGTACACGAAATCTGGATTATCTCCAATTGATGCAAAAAAATAATACGAAATTATTTAATATTATTTAATAAAAAGTAAAAGTGGTATTTTGAGTACTTCCCTATACTGAAATACGTAGCTAATAAAATTGAATAAAATCTGAGCATTTCATTGATTATAAACCTATCATTTATTTGGCTGAATTCCTGAGTGAATCTCATCTTTGTCCAATTGCTAAAAAGCTATTTACTTCACAAATTCTCATCAATTTAAATCATAACTAAGATACAAAAATTCTACAACAGTGTATACATGGGTGTACACTTGAGTTAGTATTTTACGAAAATGGCTTTATATAAATTATCCGATTTCTTTATTATTATTATTACAGATATTTCAAAATGTAATGCAATATTTATATTTAATAACGGGTAAAATTGTGAAGGTTACACAAGTGTATAAAGAGATCACTTAGCTAGCCTGTTGCCAGGTCATACGTCCATCTTCTTTTATATAAAAACCACAAATGCTTCGTCTTCCATTTTTGTCTTAAAATGTCAATTAAACATAAATTATTTTCCACAATTTAATTTTAAATTGCTGTAGGTACTTAGTAAACCAATATTGGACTCACAGCATTCTTACTGTATCTCTTAATACTTGTTCACAAAAATGGGCTTTTCCACTTAGCATTTTTGATATCTCAACACAAAAAGAAGAAGAATATGGGAACAAAGTAGTCAAATTTTTAGAATTCCTACATATTACTCACTCCTTTCAACAACGTCATATATAAAAAATCACGATTTTCAGTTGTGCATATTTTTGGAATGCCCAGAAAATGTACTATAAGTACAAAAGCGGCAAATTTTCAACTTAATATTTACCCGCTACAGTGCAGAAAGTGTTATTTTTGCATTTTGAAGAAATTCATTTTCATTCGAACCCTTATCCGCACTCCAATGGTGCGTAGGGCACTGCATCATATAAACGCAGTGTTATATTGATGGTTAACATATGAAGGAAAGGTGATCAGCCCTCCGTTTCAGGGTCCAGTCCAGGGTAATATTGAATAAATATTACAGTGAAAAAATCACTTTTATTTATTAGACTCCCCTCTGGGAATCGAACCCGGGACCTCCAGAACGGTAGCCGAGCGCGCTGACCGTTACACTACGGAGGTGGACAATATTTTGAAGAAAATGTATTGTTTAATTATTTTATTAGATGCACTAAATATTTTTCGAATGGAGAAAAAACTTTCAGGTTTTACCTAAAAAGATGTGTTGCACAGTAAAAAGTTCAATAAGTGGCTTGATATTTATTTTTAATACAATGTATTCTATTTTCAAACTTTAAAAAGGATCTCCTGAAAAATCAAGTTTTTTGATATACTTATGACGTTGTTGAAAGGAGTGAACGATATATCATTAATCTCATGACACGTGAGTTTACTAGTTTGATATTTTTTCCATTATTTCGAGAAAAAAAAATACCTTGTGTTCTGATCCACTCACATTTTTATTAAGCAACTAGTTTCTCCACAAAGTTGATGCTTTCAATATTCAAAACATAATATTTTTTCGTATAAAAAACGATAAATGACGATAAATGCTTTGTCTCATCTGAGAAAATTATGTTAAGATTTATAAAGATAACAATTACAGGTCACTCGTACCTTAAAGACATAATTTACCATAAAATAAATCAATAACTATTTTGAATATTGAAAGTATTAACTTTGTGGATCATAGTGATTTTATAAAATAAACCCTGAAGAGGGTAACAGGTTGCCGAAACAAGTTGGTTGTTAATAAAAATGTGGGCGGATCAAAAAACAATGTCTTTTTATTTCTTAAAATAATATTAATCAATGACATTTCATCCACATTATAACAGTGGACATGAAAACTATTTATTTTGCTTTGGAATATACAGCCTCCACAAAAAGTAAAGTTCATACAATTTTAAGACAGTTCTTATTTTAAAATAAAGATCCTACCCGCGATGGAACAGGTAAGTAAGCGAATTATTCACGTGCTGCTCTCCCCATCGCCACGCTACGGATCCGACAGATGACAGTAGATACGATGTTCTCAGATAGCAATTGTCGGCGAGATATATATATTCTACATACCCAGTAACATAAGTACTCGCAGAAGTGCCGAGATGAGAATCAAACTCATATCCTTATGGCGCATCATCAGAGATTCTATCTCGCATACCTACAGCATTAAGCGCTAACGGCGCCACCACCCGACCGTGTTTACATTTTGCAAGTTCGCCAAACCGAAACAGATAAGATACAAGTTTTGTATTAAATGGGTTCAGTAGCTCACTCGCGAGTAATTATCAAGTTTATTGGGTTACGTGGATAGAAAGCCAAAAACAAATATCTAAACGTTTGTTTATCTTAGGCATGACTTTCGGGTGCAGTGATCACAAAGATCTATTGAAATACGTGATTAATTTCTATGATGACAATTACCAAACATCCGTTTTGATTTGGGGTGGTTTCTTAATACGTATTTTCTATAATATTTTTTATAAATGGTAATGTGTATAAATGACAAGTGTTAAAGGATCACTTTATAAACTTGTGTAACGTTCACGATTCTGCCCTTTATTGAATATCCATACTGGTGATCACTTAAGCCAGCCAAATACCAGGTCGTCAGCCCTGGGATGCTCAGACTTCCGTTTTCTTTCGTATAAAAACAATTGATGCTTCGTCTTCGTTTTTCGTCTTGAAATACCAATAAAATATTTATAATCTCGCCCCTTTTTATTTAATATCGCTGTACTTTGAAAAAAAAAACTGGGTTCTATTAAAAACGCCTCATCTACGTGGATTTGTCAAACGTTTTTAAGTTAAACTGGACTTGTATTCGGTAAATCTACAAATACATCTTTAATATTCACTTCGGTAACTATCATTCCCTAACCATGCGGACTGAGAACTGATAATAAAACGCCAAAGCCATTACCGCGTGTATAAAAATATGTAACTCAATATCGTCTTAATATTTCTTTTGTTCCTTTTGATCAAAAATCAATTTATTACACCATTCCTTGGCGATCTCGAGAAGCGGGGTGTATTATGTTACATGTAGATTCAACCCGACAGGTAATTTTGTTATAAGCAGATACGAGTATAGTATGATCCGATCTATACTAATTAACTAAGTTAGATATGCTGCATTAAGTGTATTGGATGACATACTCTAATGATCTTAGTTAATCACACAAACCCCTTAGTTGACACGAAATATAATGTATGATTTATATAAATTATAATTAATAACAATTTATTAACGGCCTTTTTCGTAAAATACTTTTAGACTTTTGTCGTGATTAAATTATTATGATTTAAAGGATGTTTTTTCAGGACGCAAATAAATCATGGAATATAATGATTTGTTGGAATAAAAATACATTTATTTAGCAGAGACCTTTTTTTTTAAATTTAATGCAATAAACGATTTAAAGTACATAATAAATTTAATAGCAATATTCTCTTTATTATTAATATTTAAAGCATTTAATTTGGGGTTAAACATTTTTACTTATTTTTTTTTTACAAAAATGTAAGTAATATTAGTATATAACTAAAAATAGTGTTTTATTTAATAATATCACTATGTCTTACAACAAAGTAAATGCCAAAACAATATATAAAATTTCTTCTTCATCTATGTTGAAATGAATTATTTTTAGGTATTATTTAAATTAACAACTATGAATAATATATTATTAGATTAAAACCAATATTTTTAGCTTTTCCACTTAATTTTTATTTGACCAGCTAAAAAAATTGGTTTAATCTAATAATATATTAAAAATGCAATTCCATCACGAAGTGTCAGTGGATAATATAAATCTATTAACTATGAATAATTTATTTGTCAGTACATATGTATATGTGTATGTAATTTATGTAGAAATAGTAACAATATACTCAGATAGAGCAATATTATTTTTGAAGACCCTACTGAGAGATGGCGCCACACATACTTGTTATTTCAGCAAAAACATCTTTTTCGTTGCTTAGACGAATAAAAAATATATTTCGATGAAAAATGTATGAATTTCTCATCTATAAAATTTCCTGCATTAATCTTTGGAGAATTTTGGTAAATTGCCAATAGTTGGTTCGTTTATTTTGATGTATGGATGAATGTATCGAAAATTATTGAACTGTGCATTTGAATCAGTAATAATTGATACGGATTATTGCATGATACAATATCATAACGGTTTGACGGATACGTCATCGTCAATGTGTTAATTTAGTTTTAATATCTAGGTACACACGCTTGTAACTCATTTCACTACGCTGTGTTTTAATAAAAGGGATACTTATAAAGCAATATCGAAAAGGCATCATGCAAAAAATGTTTACATCACAGATTGATGATAATGTAATAAACTTTCAAGAAATAAACCTGAGAGTTGTAATTACATTTTTTCTGTTTAACAGATTTTTTCACACATTTTGTTTTCCGGAATCAAAAATTAAACTTAATTTTTAATTTAACTTTTACTTGGTGAATACTGTTATTTCTTTAAATCTATTGTGACACGTATTTCGATGCATTCCACATCGTTTTCAAATACCGTAAATAGCGGTATTTACTTAGTAAAATTAAAATTAAAAATAAATATATATTACAACAAAGTGACTGGATTCGCCATTTATGAAGTTATTAGACTTATTGTTTGACTGTTTTCATAAGTTATTTCAGATCTAAGAATCTAATAAAAACTTAACTAACCATCCACCAAGCCGCTTCACTGGAGGGGTAGGCAGAAAGGATAGAACGGCTCACAGCTCTGTCTTTGCAAACAATCTTTGCTTCTTCCACATTCATGCATCTATTCATATATACCTGCCGTTTATTCCGTGTCCTAACATGTATTTTAATTTAAAAAATAAAATAAAATGAAAAAAGTCACGGGCTTAGCCGAGTAAAAAACAAGCTTTTAATAAACGCGAATAAAGATTTTTTTCAAACGTATCAGTATATACTTGTATATTCATTTGAAGAACTTAATGTTTTAAAATAATTAAAAAAGAACCCTATCTTACTAATAATCTAAAAAATGCTGACGAAGGTTTTATGCTCAACGTAACACGTAGCTTAAACGTTACAAGTTAATTAATGTAATAAAATATACTTTAAATAAAATTAAAAACAGTATTTCACGTAATATTTTAGCTTACCAGTTAATTAATTCAATTTATTTTCTTAATAGACTACACAATATTATCTTTCGGTTAAAACTCGACTTTAAAATACGAGCATTAATAAGTACGGGTTTAGCATACGTGTTGATATTCTTACCTTATTGAAACGAGTATCATGGCGAATATGAGGTATTTGCCGAGAAGAGGCACCACAAGGGATGTCGGGGGGATGATTTCGACTACCAGGAGGAAGAACACGTGAAGGCTAATGAGGATAGAGATGGAGAGTGTCACCTGGAACAAAAATACATATTTTAAGGGAAAAATTTAGATACAAATAAAAGAATTTAAAAAAATGTCAACAAGAAACAGCTCCTACCCCCTCCCCTATTCAACCTTTAACGTCCCAAGGACACAACTCTAAAATTTAGACTTCACATACGGTGTTTGATGATGATGAATGTAAAATGATGCTGAACGCATAGAGACACGTGTGACAATTGATTTAAGAAATAGTGGTATTAATTAAGTTGTTTCGGGTTGTGGTCCCGTGGTTAGTGTCGCAGACTCTTAAGTCAGAGTTTCTCGGTTCGAACCACTCTACCACAATTTGATACTTATTTCTAATAATGAGCCGCTTAGGCTCACAGAAATAGTATAAAATTGAAATATTTGTTTAAATAATAAAATCACAAATATTTCTGTTTTTTTTTTAAACTTTAATTAAATACACGTATCACTGTTATGTCTGGAAACTTCTAGTGTCATCCTACCGTAAGTTTCAATTTTTTTATTATTATGTTTTGAATGCACTGATAGTTTATTTATTGTTTCGGCATTCACTTTGTGGTAAGACATGATGAAATTA
>NW_028282591.1:0-22918 GCF_059751285.1 Brachycentrus maculatus
TCCCAACCCCAACCCCAAACCCCAACCCCAACCCCAACCCCAACCCCAACCCCAACCCCAACCCCAACCCCAACCCCAACCCCAACCCCAACCCCAACCCCAACTTCGATCAAGATGACGATGATGATTAATGAATATATTTCCAATGAGCGTTGCATTGAGATTATTGAGATACTTTGTAATTGAATTATTCTAATTTATCTAGGGATTCTAAGCTATCATATATCCTAGCAGTCCTCATGTTAAAGCCAGCTTAGGATAGCGCAGGGAAGATCCAGCTCCAAGGCGAGCATCTCAGCAAGAAGACAAAAGCCGCATTAACAACCAAAAATTAGTATGGGTTTGTTTATATTGGTACTTTATCATTAAGCTAGATGGCGGAACATGGGCCCATTTGCAAATGCATCACAAAAGCTATTCAATAAAAGAATGGGGAGTCTAAAAGCTATGGTTAGGTATCTATCTCACGTATTTAGAGCACAATAAAGAACCGAAGATCCTCAAACAAATCACTCACATCAAATTTGCCAATCTCTCCCAGATAAGAGTGGCTGGAAACAACATCGATTCCATTGAGCAACTGTCCTGCATGACAGTCCCTTCTCTGACTCTTATTGACCTAAGTATATTGTTTAGTAAGCCTAGCATGTAACAAGGTCAGTTGCTTGCTCTCTCTGAGGAAAATTAGCGCTCCCGACTTGAGCAAACTGCTAGTGAGTAAGATAGGATTTAAAATTAGATGGAAATATATTCCCGTCGGGGGATTGCCTAGCTGAAATGAATGCCATCAAGCTTAATGAAATATCGGTGGACTCTTTCATTCATTCAGACGCACTGAACGAAAACTATACATGGGCGTTAAAGCTGTCCTCATCTCGTTTAGCTATGATCGGGATTAGATCTCAGAGAAGAATCTGCGAGTTCTAGAAAAAACTGAAGCTGTCACAAAAGTATAAGGGACTCATAATTTTTTGTAGATACTGACTATCTATATATATACATCGCTATCGTGATTGATATGCTCGCGATAGAGATAATCTAGAAATAAGTTAGAGATAAGTTATATATTTCAGGATAATCAGCCTGTGAGACCTTTCTCGAATGATTTATTTGCGAGTCTTTTGAGCTTGCTGAGGAATTTGCTTGACAGATCGTTGCCTTCTTTGGTTTCTCCCCTGAACATCTTGTCGATCTTGCACTCGCTCCTTTCGAAACAGTCCATGACGTTGATTTCGCACGAATTATCACTACATTAGCAGGATTTTACTTATGGATAATGAGCCATCCGCCTGTATGCATATAGTCACCCGATGTGTTGGGGGCTTCTTGAGTTAATTTGACTTTGATTCGGCCGGGGGGTAGCACATAGATTGCCCCTGGCATTCTGGTTTGAATCACCAAGGCTTCCTCTTGTGTCTTGGTGATGATGCGTGAAAATCCCGAGAAGTTATTCAGGAAAGTTTCTAAATTAAGAGGCAGGTACGGTAGGGTGTTCTGAGAGTCAGTTCCATTTGTTTCTTCTTGGTCTGGTTGCAGAAGTAGAACAGGGACTGATATTTGTGGGCAAGTCGATTCATGATTTATGCTTGTTATTAATAATCAAAACTATTCAACTTCAATATCAATTAATATTCGTATCATGTTGGTATTAAGGTCATAGTGGATGCTTCGTCATTTATTCATATCTCTGAGATGACTTTAAAATTAATGCTAAATATGCAGTATCAGCATTTATCTTAAGTATTTAAAAATGAACAAAATATATTGGCTTACTGTCTTCTTTTGTTGGTTCCTCCAAGGGTCCAGCATGCCCATCAGCAACTAGCTGCCAGCCTTGAACAGCTTCAACTTCTCCCATCGATATGAAGACCATCTGAATGTCACAGTGGGCGAGTAATTTGCGATTGTGCTGCCACAGTTTGACATCCGGATCAAGCCAGAAAGCATGAAGGTTTACGAGATTACCCAAGAGACCTTCTTCAGCATCTTCGAAACCCTGGAAACTCATAATAATAGCAATCAGAAGAAAGTATAAATCACAGGCAAGTAAATATTCTAATGCATCGTCAAACCGTCCGAAATGTTTATTTCGAACTTAATCGACCTCATTTCCATCAAGGCTGCCAAGTACTTCGACTACAACTCTTAGGAGAGTGTGATCTATGTCCCCATTGCCACCAGATCCCTCCTCTACACCCTCGACACGTCCATGATGGAAGTCTCGGTCTACCACTACACCGATAAGAGTTTGAGCCTACTGAGTTCCGCAAAAATACAGACAGAGGATCGTTCGGCAATGATGCGGATATCAATGTGCAGCAGCCCCTCTGAGGAATATGTTTATGTCTTCTCCTCGATTGGAATGTGGTCAATCGAAACCAAAACAGTGTTAACGCAGGTGAAGCATTTAGATAAAGGCCTGAGCGGATTTGACTCTCGGATCAACAATGTGGATAAGATGATTCATGGTGGATATGGCCACCTGTTTGCAATTCAGAAGAATGTGGCAGTTTATGTGATCCCCGAATAAAATAAAGGCACATTTCAGACCATAAACAAGTTTAACGATGTTAAAATAATACCACAAGATATCTTTGTTGAGGCTCGCAAAATTTATGTGCTTGATGCCTACGCTGGCATTTATGTATTCCAGCTGCTCGGCTCCGGAGAGATAAGGCAGTAAGCAATGATCGAACTCACCACCTATGGCAATAAGGAAATCATAGTCAGGGAAAACTCCATATTTGTCAAGTATAGCGACCAAGAAGGCCATAAAATCATTGAGCTTTCCTATAACTCTGAGGAGAGTAAGGCGACTTTGGTTCGGTACTACAAAAGCGACGAGCTTATCAAGTCAATGAGCATCTCTGGAGCGATTGTGAGCGCGCAAGTTCAATACAGCGAGAGTGCAGTAGAAAGCTTACTTTTTCTGACTTCACAATCAGGCAAGATCTAAGTCTACCCCTACAATATCGACCCTCGCAAAATTATATCCATCCACAATGGCCCTAAAATGCATTTGTAGGGGGTGTAGAAGATATTCAATTTATACAAAGACCACTACTTGATAGTCACACCCGATCGCATCATCTATGCGCAAATCAGCATTCGGAAACCGGAGATGGTATGCAAGATGCCAAAGTCTACTGGACACATCTACTACTAAATTTAATTCGCAGCCGATATCTCCAGCTGCGAACATTACGACCATAGCATCACACATAAAAAATACTTCAACTCCAATTGCTAACTCAAGGAGCAGATCACTGTCTTTATCAGTGACCCCGAACTGTCGAGGTTTCAGAAGGTCATGCTTTATGGGATCGTATTACTGGTGGTTGGGGGGTTTGTGGCCGGAATTCTGTGCTTGATACAATGGAGGGATCATAAACTCTCGTTAATCGGCCGAATCAAGGATTAAATTTTACGGTTCAGAGATCGGCAAAGGAAAATGCAGCCATTCACGGAAGAGTAAGACAATAAAAGAGAATAAGTGGAATTTTAAATGCCCGAGCCTGTACATATCACATCAGAGAGTCACTAATGATCGGCATCGAAGATTATAACTGTCAATTATGCTTTAAGTAAAATGGGATACAAATTTTGTTTGACATATTTGACGATTATAAAAATAGAAATAGAAATAGAATATATGGCAACTTATACGGCTATTATTTAGATATGTTTCAAATTTTATTATCATTTGCGATGTGGAGAATAAGGGTTCTATCGCAGGGATGAAGCTCTGACAGATTTCGTTAGAGGCTCTTCTTCGTGATTCGGGAGCTTTCTTTACCCGTCAGATGAAACGAGGTTGCCCTTTTCCCAGGTCCCTTTCACCTCCTTGCCGTCTTGGTAGACCAATCGACCTTGTCCATGTCTGCTATTAATGATATAATTACTTCAGATCGTCCTTAAAGTATCCTTCATATATGCATCCGTTGATCCAAGCATATCTGCCGTAACCGCATTTTTTATCATTTTCATACATCCCAATGTAGATATCTCCATCATTCCTACAAGATTTCCAGCTTCCTTGGCCTTGCCTTGTGCCGTCAGCGAAGCTTCCATCGTAAGAGGAGCCATTGGCCCAAATATACTTCCCTTTACCGTTAAATCTTCCCTTCTTGTATTATCCTTTGTAGTAGTCTCCATTGCCGAACCTCTCAACTCCGTAGCCATGCTTCACAGATTTCTGAAAAGTCCCTTCATAAAACTCAGCATCAGAGAATTTAAGCAGCCCATATCCATCTCTCTTTCCATCTTTCCATTATCCGCTATAGTAGGTTTTGGTGTTTGCCTCCAAGTAAACTCCTCTCCCATTTTTAACACCATCGATCCATTGGCCTTCGTAAACATTACCGTTGCTGAGCCTGATGATTCCCGTTCCATTCTTCTTGCCGCCTAGAAATTGCCCTCTGTAGACATGCTTCCCAGGCAGGTATTAAAGCCCTTCGCCTGTTTTTTCTCCTTCGCTCGCGTCGTTATTCTTCCATCCCCCGATATAAAACTTTCCAGAGTAATGCCAAAGAATGTAATTGGATGGCTCTGTTGATATTGAAAATACCACGCAGTTTTTATATTTTTTCATGCATAATTGATTGCTGTGGTCGGACTCATCGAACTTGACTCCGAATAATGCGAATGTTCTTTTGGCTAAGTCGGCTAATTAGTTCTGCGGCATTTATATAGTGGGTGTTTCCATTAATTAAGGAAACTAAATACTTCCGATTGAGATATGTTTTGCGGCCAGTATTTCCTTGTCTTCAGGGTTTTCATCCCGTAGCCTGGCAATTATCTCGGAGAAGTTCCTGTTTTGGTTGAGTGAGTTCTTTTAAAGAGTTTGCGGCTGCACTTTGCTTTTAGGGGCTTCAAATTATGGGAATTTGCGCTGGGTTTGAATAAAATCCTCTGGCAGAGAAATATCCACCTGGCTCTCCGGCTCATTGATCATTTTGCTGGATTCCAAGAAATTATGGAAGTTCTTTTAATTTTGTTCGAACTTCGTGAAGAGTTCCTGCTTATTTTGTCGGTTGATGTGCTCAGGCTTGCGATACTCCGAGGAAGAGAGGTTTTTCTTGCGTAACGGCAGTGGCTAATGCTCTTCGTATTCTTCTTGTAGCTGTAGTTAGACATTGTCGTTTTATGAGAACTGCTTGGCTCGCTCAGCATGGATCCGGTTGAACACTCTCGGAGATGAGGCGATAGAGGTTATTTTTTCCGGCGAGTTGTTTTTGACTATCCTGCCAACATCATCATGATTTTCTGCAGCCATGTCCGTTGTCCATAAATTTCTCTTGTTCTCGAGTATCTCGCTGCTCAGTGATTACTCAAATTTGTTTTGGAGCTGCGATCGGTTGAGATGCTCATAGAGTAGGCTTGATTTCCTCTACTTGTCAGGCGCCTGGTTCATAATGAGAGGATCATATTCAATTGATTTTATTTTCTACATTTGCATATCTCTTATGATCTTTTTGAGTCTATTCACCTCCTCATGCAGTCGCTGCTTTTCCTGCTTTTAACTTTACTCTGCATTTAACTTCCTTTTCTCTTCGAACCTATTGAAGAGCACGATCGAGCCAGTTAGAGATAGTTTCTTTTGAAGCTTGAGCTTGCTGTCAAGCTATAATTTACCTAACGGAGAAACGGGCTCGAGCCCACTGCCTCTTAATGATCCATCTTCCTCTTCTTTCATAACACTCGACTGAAAGTTTTCAAATTTTATCATGCTCTCCTGCTTTTGCTCGATCACGTTCAGCTTAATATGCAGGTTCTTTATTTCCTAGTTGAGTCTCTCAATTTATTCTCGATTTATGGGAGTTTGTTCTTGTTTTGGAGTGCTTCCCTTGGAGGGGGTCCTATTTCTTGGGCTTTATCTGCTTTTTTTTGAGGAAGCTTTAGATTGAGAAGATTTTTATCTAAAGTGATGAATCACAAAGGATTTCCCTTTCTTAGATGAAAAAACTTAGCTTTATGAAATATTGGCTTCCGAAGCAAATTGATTCGATCCTTTGGAGCGCTTTTTGGCGTTGAACATTGTATCTTTCTAAGTATTTGGCTATAACAGGTTTTATGGATTTTTCTGCGTTTTGTTTTTGTTCTTACTTCTATCACTCTTCTCTTCATAAGGTTCATTTGGTAAAGATTCTTTACCGAGTTAATTTCTGTTGCTGAACGAACGATCTTTTTGAGGTACATTTAAATTCTCAATTTATAAATTAGTTTCTGATTTTTCTTCCCATTTACTTGGCTTTTAATGTTTTTTAAACGCAATTGGACTTAATTAATTGTTTGACTCAGGTAGGTATAAATACCCTGGTTTTTTGGTGCCATTGATGTTCAACTACTTCGGCCGTGAAATTATTTATTTGCTTTCAGTATTTCGAGATTGGCTGCATTAGGACTGGCTTGCATTTTACTCATGATATCCAGATTGGGATTGGGATTGGGATTATGATTATGATTGGGATTATGATTGACTCTGATCATTTTGATCTTACAATTCAGAATGACTCACATCGTGCAATTTAGACTATTGAGATCGATTTGGGGGGCTGTTACCATTATGCAAGTTCGCTGAATGAATTTGAGGGGTTTAACCATTTGATATGGAATATTATTGTTGTTATTTATTCTTACTCTTTTCGGGTTATGAATTTTCGCGAGAGACTTTCGATTTTTGGGAATGCTTAATACTAGCATCGATGTGAGGGATTATCTAGGATTTTTTCGATCGAGATCGATGGCTACGTTGCCCAACCATTTCTTACGATTGCTTATGGGATTTCTATCGATGAGATTTTTGTTCACTGTTTTTGTTGGAAGCATACTCTACACTTTTTTTGTTGGAAGAAAGCTCACTTTTCGGTGTATGCCCGACTTCTGAATGTTCGAGGACAATGCTTGAAGCTTTACTGGATTTTAGACCGGCTGGAGAATCAGATTTATAGTGTTCGGGCTTTAAATAGTCTTTTATGATACTATTGCTACCATCTTCATTTAAAACGTTTTCGAATTTTGAGGACCTCTTACTTTTTGAGCTTTTTCTTATGCTTGGCTGTTATGAATGCTGCTATTGGGATATTTTGTGCGATTATGCTTTGTGTGAGGATCTTCTTTGAGACAAATCTCTGTGGGATGCCTATTTCTAGGAGGGCTATCCATGCGATTTTTATATTTGAGGTGGTTATTTATGGGATGCTTATTTCTAAAATCGCTCTCTTTCAGGCATATTTTGGTTCAGATATTCTCGCTGTGAGGGCTCTCGTTTTGAGGACTCTCGGTGTGAATTTTCTCGGTGTGAGGTTTCTCGTTTTGAGGGCTCTCGTTCTGAGGGCTCTCGTTCTGAGGGCTCTCGATGGGAGGGTTCTCGTTTTGAGGACTCTCGGTGTGAATTTTCTCGGTGTGAGGTTTCTCGTTTTGAGGGCTCTCGTTCTGAGGGCTCTCGTTCTGAGGGTTCTCGATGGGAGGGCTCTCGTTCTGAGGGCTCTCGTTCTGAGGGCTCTCGGTTTGAGGGCTCTCGGTTTGAGGTTCCTCGATGGGATCGTACTTTAGATGGCGATATCTGTGATTTGGCGATACTTTTATCGCCTTAAACCTGTATATTAACTTGTATCTATGATTGATGTGAGGATTTTTTATTTCTTACAGTTTATTTTTATTCTGAAACCTTGAGTGTCTATTTGATTTAGTTTTAGTCATCTTTAGGCTGAGAATCTTTTCTCGAGCTTTTTTTATAAATTCGATTAGACTTACCCGAATGCGATACCTTTTATTCTTTATTCTGGGCCTACAATTTACCATTTGATGCTTAAACCGATTTTTATAAATGCACAACTATTTAATACTTCCGTGAGGATTCCTTATTCGATTATTTATCTTTTGATGACTTTTTCATTTTGTGTTATTTTTTTAAGTTTTCATTTGCAGATTTTAGATCCTTTTATTCATTTTTTTTCTCCGTCTTTGACATAATATCCTTGTCAATTTTGAGTTACTATGTGTTCTGCTGCATGGGATTTTAGTCTGTCATAATGCCCATTTATCTTTTCATTTGATGTTTCCTTCTCTGCATTTATAGGATTTTGTTTCTGTATCGATTTTCTTCATCAAACAGATCGTTTTATGCGATTTCCTTTCTTTATAAGAGCTTCGTGTCATCAATTTCAGTTAAATTATCGAAACTTCGGTTGTGTGATTCATTGACTCCGAGAATCTGATGCGAAAGATAGCTTTGGTCAAATTTTTATGTCTCCTCAATGCTGGCGAGTCTTTGCTTCTCTGCTTCGATTTGGGCCTATAATTAAAATAATCTTTTGAATGCCTTCGGTTCGCTTAAGTAATACATCCCATCGATATATGCAGCTTCCCATGAGCATATTGGGTATTTTTCAATCTGCTTCCCATCATTATTTGTTTTAGAACTTTTCTGCGGCAGTGAAGATTTGTGAGATTGCGCTCGCACCTCATGCCCTCGAGATGAGCTGCCGGGCTATTTCTGTCCTTTTTGCGTGATCATGAAGTAAGTAATAAAATTATTTTGTTATTAAATGCAAATGCTAAAAATTGTTAGGCAATCAAATCTTTTAATTCAAGTACATATTCTTCCAATTAAAAAGACTTTCGCTTTATAATAAGCTAACACTGGCAAACAATATAAAGTTTATAACACTGTAATGTATTAATAATAATGTATGCAAATCAAAGGCAAATCTAATAGTTACATTTCTTTAGCCATTTTAATTAAAATAATTCTCAACATCCAAATTCTTAAAGCCTTTGAAATAACAAATACCTTAATCTTTAGCTTTCACACAAAATCGAGTAATAAGACAATAATATTTGTCTTTGATTTATTTGCAATACAAATTTGCCTTTCAGCAGCTAATATCGATATGCATGCTTTGATAATCATTGGTATTAATAATATGTCAACTAAAATAAAACTGGAGGTGAGCCATGGCAAGCATAAGAAAAATAGTAACGAAGCGAAAAAAAGCAATGGATAGTCAACAAAAATCGAAAAATAAATAGGCAAGAATGTTGTTGAGGATGGCAATAAAGGCAAAAAGTCCAAATAAAAATAAAATATAATTTAGCAAAATGGGCAAAAGAATGGCAAAAAGCTCACAACTGATTCCAACAAAAATAAGAGCCCTGACATGCAATAATCGAAATCAAAAGAAGCAGATAAATCTGATAAAAAGGGGAAATAAAAAGAAAAGGGAAAGGGAGACAAAGAGTTAGATACAATTGAAAGAGTCAAGCAAAGCCAATAAAAAACGAAAAAATCAATAGAAGAACTTATTGAGCTCTATAAGTAAGGAGCCGATGATATGTTCAAAAATCACGGCCATAACTCTGCTAAAGAAAAGGCCATCCAAAGTGAATTAGAAAAATTGCAAAAATAACATCAGAAGAGATTAGAAAAACTAAAAATATCACAAGAAAAATCCATGAATCGGTCAGAGAAAGAGCGAAAAAGGATGGATGATAAGATCGCAGGTAAAGAAGAAAGGGCGAAAAACAAAAGAAAACAAAAAGCATAATAAAAAATCGAACTGTTAAGGGCTCTTTCAGAGTAAAGACTTGAGAAGTAAGCAAAATACCAAATATATTACGAAAATTAATACAAGAATCGAATTCCACGCTTCCAGAAGTACGAAGAGCAATTGAAGCAGAAACAAAGCAATGACGAATAGAATCGAAAGATGAAACTGAGAGAAATGAAACAAAAGTTCATGCCAATGGACCTCGAATAGCTAAACGATTTCGATGATTTGTATCAAGAGAACAGATGGAATTTTATTTAGGAAAATTAGCAAAAGAAATAACTCCAAAATTAGCTACTATCTCAACAGAACAGCGAGTTGAAAGCCAAACTATGGAAAGGGAAATGCCACAAGAGGGTTGAATAAGAGCGCGATTAGCTGAAGAGAATTAAAAATAAGGGCAAATAAATATTGTAAAAAACCAAAGAGTATGGCACAATGGTGAAATCTCAATTCAAGCCAGAAATTAGTCCGCAAAAGAGGACCATATCACTGAGCATATCCAAACTCCAACACTAAATCATTGATGACATAAATGAGAGTACTGAAGCGAGTGGGTTCTTGAAGAAACGATATATGTAGGTTGCTCGTTAAAAGTACGTTTAAGGGAAGAGTAAGGGGTTGGTTATTGAAAAGTTACGAAAGTCTCTAGACCATTCTGACAAAGTGCAACAGGGAAATTCCTACTTGCAATTTGTCGTCTAACTGCCTAAGAAAAAGAATGAAAGATCGGAATCAGCCACTCTCGAAGAGGTTGTCAGTTAGCAGATCACAAGAAAAGCCCCAGACTCAACATTTAAACCCCAAAAGGCCAGAAACCCATATTATCCATCAAGTGTAAATAGTGATACACTCATTCATAAGCCATTGAACAATAAGATCAATAACCCTGAAGTCATGAATTACCACATTGCCGAAATCAAAGGCAAACAGAAGCAGATGAAGCTAGATGAAAGGTCAATAAAGTATGGGCAATACAATGGAATTCTCGAAATACAGGACAGGGAGAGCAATCTCAATAGAAAAATTGCACATGCAATCAATGAAAAACTCAATTTGCTCAGCCAAATCTGACGAGAACCAGCAGCATGGTTCTTTATTTAATATATTTTTAACAGCCAGCATTCATACTCATTGCAAGTTTACGACAATAGAATTACGATGCCCATTGAAATTAGGGTTATGGTTTAATATATGAGGTACTTTCGCTAGTACCATTTTTACACCCTTTAGAGTCAATAATGTCGATAAAAATGTCAGTAATTTCGATAATGCCGATAATGTCGATAATACCTCCCAACATAAATTCTAATCTTTAAGAATTTCTAAATACTATAATTATTCATATGCAGTCAAACCAGCACAGTTTTCCGCACTCAAGCCAGATGAATGGTCAATTCGTGCATCCGCACACTCCCACGCAGCATCAGAGGTTCCATTCCCAAAATCCTGGCAACACCAAATTTTACCAAGCTAGTCATCATTCTTAGATGCTTTCTCCCAGGGGAGTAGGAACAGTTAATTTCGCGCCCGATAAACAAAATCATTGTGCAGGTGTCTTTTTTCGGAACAACCCCCAACAAATGCCAATCTCTACATTTCTCGCGAACCCCACAGAGAAACTAAAAAGGTTTTAATCTTTCAACGGCTGCATCGAACATTTTAGCATGCCATCCGAAACCCAAAAAAATAAAGAAGTCCAACAAAATATAGAACCTAATAGAAAAAGATTTTGCTTTGACAACATACCTCCGCGAAATGACAACGTTCAGGATCCACGCCAATCGAAATTGAAGAAAATTATTTCGTCATCCCAACACTCGGAAACAATCAGCAACCCTCAGAACAAGCATTAACAAAACTATGCTCAGAAAAAAGGGATGATTTTTCAATCAATGATTATTAGCCCTGCTGAGCAGAGTAAGAAAGATGAAAATTATATTTTTTCCACTTTTAGCAAATCGAACATTCTCTCTAATCTCAACGTGAACATGGACAAAAGTAAGTAAGATCCCTCAATCATGACTTCTACTCTCATGAACCAAAAGGCCACTCTGTCAGCAACGAGCAATTTAAAGCAGAGCTGCATCATTTTCAATAGTGATAGTACTAAAAGATAGACCGCGGTACGCTCATTAGGTAGTGGCTTTGCTAATTCTAGTCAGCAGGCGAGGTAATTGAATGTGCCTCATCGAGCCTTCGCCCATCATAATAATAGTGCTACAAAGTAATAACCCAAAATCTCAAGCAGTTAAGCGATTCAGCTGGGGCCTCAAATAGCAGACAGAGCATCTTCTGATCCTCAATCCCACAAATGCTATACCTTATTTAAAAATTCGGATGAGCCAGATAACGAAGAAACAGCAAATGCTCGCCAAGTTTTCAGCTTTCCGACACAAACAAAAATGGAGCAAACCACGGCCAATGTGACCCATGAGAGCAAATTCAAGAAAAAGAATAACTCATTCGCATTTGTTCAAGAGCCGAAGAAAGTCAGCAGGCTTGAATAAGAATGTCAGCCCAGACAGTTGAGCTATGATGATTTCGAAATCGTATAGAAACTAGGGAAGGGAGCTTTTGGAGATGTGTACTTGGTGCGATAGAAGGTCAGCAAGTTCGTGTGCGTGCTAAAGATTCTGTCGAAAAGCAAGATAAAGGAACAAAAGCTGGAAGAGCACGTCACGCGATAGATCAGAATCCAGTGCTATCTCCAGCATAAGAATTTAGTGTCGATGTATGGCTTCTTTGATGATGCTGACAAAATTTACCTGATCCTCGAGTATCTGCCCGATGGCGCCGTTTCCGGGTGCAAGAAGAAGATATCGGAGGCTGAAACAGCTTTCTTGATTCGCCAACTATGTCAGGGGCTCTCCTACATGCATTGCGAAAAAATAATACATCGAGATCTGAAACCCGAGAACATCTTGATGTTCGAAGTAACTCCATCCTTATTTAGAACCATCTCAAAATTGCAGATTTCGGGTGCGCCGTGTTGGCCGAAAGTCTTAGGCGGACAGTCGTCGGCTGCATCGCATACATTAGCCCCGAACAGTTGAATAACAACGCATACGATTACAAGATCGATGTGTGGAGCGTAGGGATACTGACGTACGAGTTGCTGATTGGTAAGCCGCCCTTCGAGGAGGACCTGATGAAAATGGCTAAAACTGAGCACCATAATCGGCTGACCACGGATTCGGATAATATGAGTCTTGTAGGAACCCAATAATTAATATTAAAATTCCCTGATAGCTCGAGCCTCTCGCCCGAAGCCAAAGATTTCATAAACTGCTTGCTTCAACAAAACCCTGACGATCGAATTGAAATCAGGCAGGCAATGAAGCACAAGTTCATGAAGAAGAGCTAATAATGGGAGAGGATCATCGAATAAAAGTTTGAGAAGGCTTGAACTCTGTCTGGTTTTGATGAATCTATATATCTTTGCCTTTTCGAAAATAATAAATCTTATCATTTAGTCAATCTTTGCCTGATCTGGGCGCGTCCTATTATATATCTGGCCTGATTCGGCCATAATATCCATCTATCATATGCGCATATCCATCATGCGTCTGCATCATGTATACCCATCATGTATACCCATCATGTATACCCATCATGTATACCCATCATATTATATAAAATAGTGCGAAATGAGCTCTAAGAAAGTATATAATATCAGTATGCGTTGAATCAAGGAATCAATCATTAAAGTATTGATTTTTATTTTTAGTAATGAGTTTTTGAGATTATTTTTTGCGTCTTTCCTAAATCTATTTGAAGCATTTGTTCCTCTCCTAAAGGATCATAGCATTTCTCTCAAGAGCATCGATTTCGAGGCCTTTCATATAAGCATATCCTTCCTCGATTTTAGGTATTTTCACATTCAGAATGTGATACAAAGATTTGAATGTCTCGGTGGGAACTTTCCTTTTCCTTTACTCGCATCTTTTTTCAGTCTGCATTTTGAACTATTTCTTTTTGAGTTTCTTTGCGATCAGCTCTTCAGCGATATTCTTTCCGTTCTTGGATGACTTGAGCTCCGAAATGCTGATTCTACTTTTGAGATCCGTGGAGTTGATCCTGAAAATCGGTTTCAATGCAAACTGATTTTTCTTGACCTTGGGCGGAATCAGGGAGTAAAGCCGGCTGTTTTGTTTCCGGAAGACCAGAGCTATGAGCGCCGCGATGTCGTAGTTTTGAAAATATATCAGATTCTGATAGCAATCGTTTAAAGATTGCCTATTGTCTTCGTAGTGTTTCTCCCAGGCAGGCACCTGCACTTTCTTTTCCTCATGAATACGAATCCGCATGAGAATGTGCTGGCGGGAGTATTAAAAGATCTCGTTGAATCTGATGAAAGCTGTGTAAAGGTATGATCGACTGGCAAAAAAGGCTTCAGATTAATAGTCTTTAAAGGATTTGAGCACTTGCTATTGCTCTTCGAGTAGCGTCTACATTTAAGCTTGCAATTATTTATTCTCTGGCATTTGTCGCAATTCATCTGAAGACCGCGGCCTATTCGAAGACTAAAAGAGGGTTTTGATATAAAATTGTTCTTTTTTTTTGGTTAGTTTTACGATCCTGGATAGTATCTCTGTGAATTCTGACTCCTTCATTTTTGAATTGACTTCGAAAGTAATAGGATTGCTCAGCTCTCGTCTCCATAGTTTATACATCGCTTTATTTTATTATATGCAAACGATTATACGCCTAGTTATGATAACAACATATGATCGAGCACTCTTTGAATTCGATTATAATGTAACTATTTGATTAATTTTTTTGAAACAGATGCAATCCTATTTGTTCACCAGCTGTCAATCCTTCGAACCGAACTATCTGCATTTGCTATCTTTGATATCCTTTCACCCTTCCTTCAAGAGTAAAGTGAACGAATTCGTGCCTCTCTTCCCATACATAATATCAGGAGATGGAATCATAAAAATGGGCACATTAATCTATGCGGCTCTCCTGCCTGATTACCCTCGCAGTATTCAGCGAAGGATGGCAGTTGAACTGTATAATGCTCTAGACATCAATAATGATACGGTCACTTACACGCATCTTTGTGAATATCTTTTGAAAATCTGCTCGGACTTGGTTGAAAATATTGATGTCAGAAGTGCAATCGGGGCCCTTGATATGATTCTCTCGAGGATCATCGAGTACTATATCATCGATGCTGCCGATCCAGCGTGCCAGATCAAACTGCAGAAAAGTATTAAACTCGAAGTATTCGACTCGGAGAGGATCCTCAACGACTCTGAGCTCAAGTAAAAGTTTCACAGGAAGGCAGGGGAATATGTTTATTTCGAAGAGAAAGTCATTTTCTAAGAGCCCAAAGATCTGAAGCCAACACAAATTATGCTCATGAAATTAAAATAGAGACCTGAAGAAGTTATTCCTTTGGGGTACGCTTTCTAAGATTTTTCCTTCAATTACATCAACAGCAATTTTGAAACTAAAAACTCATACAGGCTTCGGAGCAATAAAAAGGTGGATGTGGTCGACAAGATCGAGTATTGGGTGACTCTGAGCAATGCTGCCGGAAACACGATAAGGGACAATGTGGCAAACCAGTAGATTTATCAGACTGTCTCAGTGCTTACAAATACTCACTTGCCTTTATAAATTACTCCAATGCCGCTCAAGTTAGTGAACACTTACCGGATTAACACTGCCTTTAGTGTGTCGAATTATTATCAGAGGCTCAAATAAAATACACCGCAAGGAAGCGAAGGCAAGCAGACCTATATAAACATTTTGACCATATTTTACGATCGCAACTAATTCAATATTGATGAGCTGGCTCTTACTAAATAAAAATTGACAATGCGCCAAAAGGAGCATCTCCTAGGAATAGAGGGGAAGTCGTCAATCAAAAAATAAATCAAAGACTATGAAGTCGAAATGAAAGAGCTCCCACTCCTCATCCTTAAGAATAAGAAATAGTTTACGGACGAGAGCAGATTGGAAGAGAACATCAAAGAACTGAGCAAATCATTAAGGGTGATCCTTGAGGAGGGCAAGAACATTAATACAATTCTGTAAAAGAATCTATCGTGCGAGGAAGAGATACCTTCAGACACTTGCAACACGTTTAAAGATGATATTATTAATCTGGCCAAAACCAATCCCCTGCAGCTCTTGATTATGGGCAGGGCGAAGTCGGGCAAATCGACCCTCGCGAAAGCCATCGCGAAGGATTATAATATTTTCCATATCAGCATTGAAACTGTCATCGATAAAATGATTGAAAAGGCTAAATATTTCAAAGAGAATCCCCCAGAGCCCGACGAAGATGGCAACATTAAAGATGGACTTTCAAAAATCGAGTAGTGCATCCTTGCAGATCTCGAAGAAGGAAAAGTAATCGAGGATGAGGATGTTTTAGATTTGATCAATAGGGAACTAAGCAGGCAAGAAACCCACTTCCGAGGCTTCATCCTTGATTTGCCTTTAGAGTATAATTAGTTTTGGTATCATGCCATCATTGGAAATAAAATTGTGACTCCCAAAATCGGATGCCAGTTCTTCAACAGAATCATTCAAATCGACCAAACTGAAGAGTAGTGGGCTCACTTCATTAAAGGGTTGATGATAAAGCCAGAAGATTGTGCAATCAGCTCAGCCTATGACAGGTATCTTTTAAAAAAACCCAAGCCCGCTCCTGAGGAGGGATAAGAAGAATAGCAAGAAGCTGACGACTCTGAAAAGCCTCTCCCTCTTGTGGAAGGCAACTTATTGCAAGTAAAATGGGAGAAGTTAGAACTACCACTAATTTAGCATCTCTCATTGCAAATGAACCCATTGCATTTATTGAAAATTAAAAACTCCTTCCAGAGTCTCGAGTAGTGTATAAATGGGTTAAAGCAGTCCCTATACAAGATTCCCCTTGCTAAAAAAATTGAAGGGAATGAAAAGTAGTTATTAACTGTAGGGTTGTAGGAATTGAAACTCGCAAGGAAATGGAGCCCATGGGGTTTAGTAGATTGTGTTGAGCTCTCGAGAGACCGTTTACTGCTTGGAAAATTCTAAAATGCTGCTGAGTACATTGGGAGGGTGTTCGTATTCGAGAACTAGCAGAATCTTAATGCATTCCTCACTTATCCAAGACTGTATGTGAAAAGTTTACCTGTCCTGCCCAAAAAGACCAATATCTTCATCACTGGCCCAAGAAAATCTGGCAAAAAGACTATAGCCAAAGAGTTGAGTGATATTTATGGCCTCAGGGTCATCGATTTCGACCATCTTCTCAGACGAGTCATCACGAAGCAAAAGGAAGACTAAACTCATGTTCCAAGCAATCCAGACCGCATCTCTCGCTCAGTCCATTTATCAGAGGGCTAATTTAAGTAATTTTCAAAAGGTGCAGGCCTCAGTGCCAAGGATGTTTTGCCAATAATCTTATTCGAGCTGGGAATCTCATTGCAGAAGAAGCCTCCAGGGTGGGGAATTGAGAAGAATGAAGAATAGGGAGGGGAAGAGCAAGCATAGTAAAAGAAGGCTGCTCCTAAAAAGGCGAAAAAGAAAGATAAAAACTAAGATGAGCGACCCAAGACTCCTCCACTCGAGGATATTCCGTTGAAGGAAATCATCCCAAAAATAAACCATAAGAAAAAGCTAGACGAAATAAAAGGCTTCATTTTCATTGGGTATCCCAACAATGAAGAACAAATCAATGCTCTTAAAGCCTTTAATATCCCAATAGACAAACTTATTTTGCTTTCTGACAATTCCGAGGAAAATCCCTATAAGACGCTATCGACACGGTTGAGTGAACGAGAAATTGAACAAATATCGACATTCATGACCAATTTTGCACCTGTGAAAGAAGCCGTCGGTGAGGAGAATTGCAAAGAGCTAACAAACTTATCATTGAGCATACCAGAGCTTGTCAATAAGATTAGGCAATTCATCGACCCATTTTATCAAAAGGTTGATGATGATGCCATCAATCGAGTCTGCGCCGACAAGGCTGAAGATGGCGACCCTATTCCTATGGGATTTTGTGGGGATTACTGCCCTGTCTGCTTGAGCGAGGGATGGCTCATCAAGGGGAAAGAATAGTTCGAATCTGGGTTTGAGGGCAGGAGGTATAAACTGGTTGGAGAGAATTAAGTGAACCTTTTCAAAGAAAATCCTCTGAAATATATCAGAAAGTAGAACCTGGCGATTCCCCCGAGAGTGATGCTGATGGGCTTGCGCGGCGTGGGCCTGAGAACTCAGCTCTTGAAACTGAACCAAAACTACAAAATTCCAATTATAAACTTCAAAGATTGCTTATTGCAGCAGTTATAAAATTAGAAATCAAAAAGGAAATCCGAAAGATATTTCAATAAGGGCTTCAAAGTCCCAGAGTTCGATTAAGATAACAAACTCATCGAAGACCCCTAACTTAATGACGAGGGGCCATAGTTCGATAAAGCAGCTGTCGAAGTCTAAGCAGCCAAGCGGATCTTCAATGATATTGGGTAAATATTCATCAATGCCAACTATTATGATGTTGAGGAAGAAGCAGTAGGCACTCCTTTTGTCGATTTATTAGCACAGGCTCGAAGACTCCCAGAGGTGGTGTTTATTCTAAGGAGCAATGAAAGCAAATGGCTTCAGAAAAATTTAAATAAGAAACTAATTTAGGAGGAGCTTGAATAAATAAAGGAAAACAGGAGATAGCAAAAAAGAAAGGAAAGAGAAGAGGCCCGACTAAAAGCAGAATAGAGTGGCGAGTAGTACCAGCAGCCCCCAGCAGAGGAATAAGAGTAAGACCCTGAAATTCCCAAATTGGAAGATCTCATTGCTCAGAAGGAGGAAAGTCTGAAAGCCCAAAGGTAAGGAGACTCTGGAAAGCTTGACGAATTATCGGAGGCATTCAAAGCATGGAATGTCGAGGTTATCGAAGTCAGTTGCGAAAGAGAGCCAAAACATGTGTACGATCGCATAAACTCTATATTACAACCATACGTGGGAGATCGACTCAACAGATGGGAGCAAAATAGTATGCTTCCAATCTAAAGGCACAGAGCTCGAGACTTTTTAAATAACTACATCGCCATAGAGAGTAGGTTCGGGCAGATGAACCCCTTCAGCTTGATGAGACCAGTGCTTAGCTATCCATTAGTATATAACGATAGAATCTACTACTTGAAAGATGAAGAGGAACGAGAAATGGTGATGCGCAACCCAAAAATATTAGAAACCAACCAAGGGATCCCAAAAGACTTAAAAGTAACAGGCACAGTAGCAATTATTGGGCAAACTAAGACAGGTAAGACTACATTAGCTGCGACGATCTGTAAAAGACTCGGATTGGTTCATTTGACCATCGAGAATATTGTTTAATAGTTCTGCAATGAGCATAAGAGCATCGAAGTTCTCGAAATCCTAAACCAGCTCAAGTCGGGCCAGACTTTAACCGATGAAATGATCGTTTCTCTGATTGAGAAGAGATTGACTTTGAACGACTGTAAACAAAATGGGTGGCTCTTTGATGGCTTCCCAATGAATCGCAATCAATGCGATTTACTCAACAAAAGAGGTCTATTGCCATCGAATGTTTTCAGTCTCAAACTCTCAGATCTTTAAATAAAAAAGCGAATTCTTTCAAAAAGTAAAGACAAATCAAGTCTGGCTTACGATGATGATATGGAGGTGGTAAATTAAAGGATCTTGTGCAATTAGAAGAGCTTAATCGAAGTCGAAATCTACTTCTCTTCGCGTTTCAACAACTTGGAGAAACTTGATGGAAAATTAAGCAGATGGGGGTTGTTTGAAACAGCTCAGAAAAATATTTAACGGAAAATAAAAGCCAAAAATTCATTAATACGCTCATTGATCACACACTCTGCTTCGCCTGCTTCTGATATCGGATTCCACTTTAATTGCATTATCAACCAATTATCGGAGTTTGGTAACTTTAACCCAATCAGCTACAAAATACGGAGATAGTATATTAAGTTATGTCCCAGACATCATAAGAATATCGCGCTATATCAGAAAAAGATATATCTGTTCTCGACTGAGACGGAAATGAACGATTTTATTGCAAGTCCTGAAAATTATCGGAAAAAAGGGCCCAAATTTTCTCCCCCTGAAATCATTTTTGAGTCTGATATTACTGAAGCCGAGCCGAAAGTTTAAAACAAAGGGTACTGTCCTGTGGAGCTGGTGAGAAAGAAATTAGTGAAAGGCAATCCTTCGATGATCTTGAAGTACCATGAAAAATACTTTATGATGTCAACCCCATCCTGCATGAAGCTCTTTATTAAGAATCCAGCCATGTTCGAGCTGGCCAAAATTCCAGACAAACTTCCTGTGGAATTCGAGAAGAAGAGTGATTTAAAGAAAATTGCCAAGAAGAATGACTGCACCGCATTTCTGGAACATCATCTAAGCAATATCCTGATGAAATGCCTCGCTCAATTGGGGTACAGAAGACCTAAATATCCCACATTAGGATCCAAATAAAGCGCGCTCAAGTTCCTCGCAATTAATTTAAAAGCCACAAACCCTAACAAGGATGAAGAGTACCGCCAAAAGTACACATAAAAGCTAAACACATTCATAAAATAGAGCAATTACTCTCAAGAGCTCAGAGAAGAACTCGACCGAAAGTAAAAAGGAGTGTGGTAGAACTACGATGAAGAGTATTTACTGAAGCTATCTGAAGAATACCATCAATTCCTCAACATTTTGAACTCCACTGAAAAGAACCAGTATTTCTCGCAGTTCATTCGATGATTGGCATAAAACAAATATATCCTAATCATAGCAATTTTACTGTATGTCTATGTGGCTATCAGACTATTATTACTCTATAAACAACATGAACAATAAATCGATATAAACGATATTTTGCATTATTCAGATCAATGCTAAGATTAAACTAACGAACAAATGAGTTTATAGTTGCATTCGACTATTTTTTGCAGTTAATATCAGAAAATAGCGACAACATAAATTTGAAATGAATGGCTTAAGAGTTTTATATAATTTGGTAGAAGGTAGCTGAATATTATTAGTCACCAACGTCATTGATATAAAATATAAATAAATGCTGATGTTGCATTTTATGGATTGAAATAAACGAACTATTCAGCCCATTTGCGCACATTGTCGATTCGAGCAGATGTTCGATGCTATTTATTGAGCTGATGCTGAAAAAAATTGGATCTATTCTTTATTGCTATTGAAAGATTTATAAATTATATTTATAGCTGCAAACTTCATGGATATCTCTGCTCAAAACCCAAACCCTCCTTCATAAGGCAACTCCCCCAATGCGGAATTGAACTGCTCTAATCACTTTAGCAGCGATCAGACCGAAGCTAAGAGCCTTCACCAACTAGTCCGATAAATTTATTAATATACCTTATCTTCCACTCATAGGGCCAAACTTAACGGAAATTAAATGCAATAAATCAGCGAACTTGAAATACCAAATTCAACCTACGACATACTGCTCGCTCTACAACGCAATATCGAGTTGATCTGCCCTGCTATGGGAGCGAAGTCTGCCAATTCCAGTAATGAAAAAGATAATAACTCCGAAGACACAGCCTCGTCCAGTCTGCTGAATCAAGTAAAGCAAAGCAAGATAAAGATTTAAAACTTGGAAGCAAGACTCCTCGAAACTGAAAGAAACTTTAAGAATCTACAGCTCAAATTATTAAATACAATGAAAAAACTAAACCAACAGTTGCAAGAGAAGGACTCAATGCTGCAGGAAAAAGAGCTAGAGCTGAACGAACTCAGGGAAATTGTGGAGGAGAGGGACGGAGAGATCTAGTCCATGACTAAAACCAACGAAAAGAAATATCGACGAATCCGAGAGCTAGAAGAGGATCTCTACGATGCCAGAAAGGAACTGCAAGCCAAGACAGAAGAGTTGTTCACAGAAAAGAACTGCTCGACCATCTTGGAAAAGAAAGTGACGAAGCTCGTGGAAGAGTCGATTTTAAGTGCGAACTAATTCGAAGACCAGAACAGAAGCTCATCCTTTTCATTCTAGTTCAACTTGGTAAATGAGCTTATCAAGAATCATAACCCTGAGGCCAATTAAATAGATATGATATAAATTCCAATGCTGAGACTCAACGATAAAAACAGCGAAATGGGGGTGCAGACTGAGTAAACTGAGCACTAAAAATAAGATTCAATGAGTGGAGTAGGCGAGAGCAGACAGAGTTATTTGGAGTCAATATAGAGATTAACCTGCGAATTGAGTGAAGCCTACCAGCGAATCCATTAGCTTGCCAACACCAATAGTGATCGGAGCCCAATTTAAACGAAGACTCTCACAGCGAAGGCAAAGACTACCTCTACTTATTTCGGGAAAAAAAGATGATATTATGTTCCATTATTCATATTCAATTGATAGGACGAACACGTGCAGTTATCGCAGTCTAACGAATTAGTGATGGATGTATATTACAGATCACAACTGTAAACACAGGGATTAGTGTTTATACTAGGCTCAAAGGAACAAACTGGAAACTATACCAGCCAAGAGCCCAACCACTCCTACTATTGTAAAATTAGTCCAATTTGCCTTTTTCTTTTAGGAAATCCGAAACGAAGGGTTGCTTAAGAGTCTTTTTTTGTCGTCGTGCATCATTTCGATTTCCTTTTTGAGTAAAACCTACGATATCAAAATAGGTACAATTCTATCCTCTTTTTATTTAATTAGGTTTTCAAGGGTCGACGTACTCTTATTTTTAATTGCACTTTGAAAGTTGCTATTTCCTCCAATACTTTTCAATTAGGAGCCTTTAGTCTAAGATCTAACAGCTGGCATATCTATTCCTGATGGCAAGTTGGTAATCCTGATAAAGAAACGCTGTTTGGTTGTGCTGGGTCGGTCCTCGAAGCCCAAACTGCTTTCAGGGTTAAAGCCTTCATTAGTAAATGCATAGTAGCACTTGAATTTATCATTGAGAGCCTCTGATAAGCCCTAGATTATTATGGCCTTACATCTCGATGTAGCGTGAATTCGATGGTCTTGGACTCGGAGGCGAGAAGAATTCCTCGGTCTGGTTTGACCAAATAAAATTTGGGGCGATTAACTTTGAACTAGGTTAGAAGAATATACTTTGAAGTAGGCAGGGGAATTGGTGGGATTTGAAATCTGAATAGTTCCCGAGAGATTGCTCCTCTATTTGTACTGTAGGATTATTTCCTACTTAGAGAATGACAGCATATATTTTATCCTTATGGTTTAAATATGAATGAATGTTCGTATAATTAATCTGAATATAGTCCAACCAGTATTAACACTCGCACCTTCGGGTTGGGGTTGGGGTTGGGGTTGGGGTTGGGGTTGGGGTTGGGGTTGGGGTTGGGGGTTGGGGTTGGGGTTGGGGTTGGGA
>NW_028282592.1:0-34960 GCF_059751285.1 Brachycentrus maculatus
TCCCAACCCCAACCCCAACCCCAACCCCAACCCCAACCCCAACCCCAACCCCAACCCCAACCCCAACCCCAACCCCATGGTGATTTAGTTATTTAATCAGTATATTTATGGGTCAATTCAATTATAGGTAGGTCGACTATTATACTAATATATGCATGAATAAATAAAATAAATTAATATCATTATCAATTACACTATTGCTGGTATCGGTTGACTCCTTGGGAGATAGCTTATCAAGATCGGCCTTGCACTCTTTCTAATAAGCAAACGCTGATCTCTATAGCTTTCTGCGACCAAAATCGAAATCAATTTGTATGCCTGCTCAACTTGGCTTGTGCCCAAAACAAAAAAGCCTTCCGATTCAGTCTCGCTTTAATTTTTAATTTCAGGACTGCACTTAAGCCGAAATCTGAGTCTAAAGTGCCCACAAAGACTCAAACTCCTTGCACTAAGCCTGAATTTCGGAGATATCGTCAGCTTTTTCCTCAGTCCCCAAGGCCCCTGGAGACTCCCTTCCCTTCTCGACTAATAGGAATTATATTACATTAAGTGAAGCAACACCAAAATGATTAAATGCTCAAATTATCTCATTTATAATATTCAAATTATCTCATTCTAAATTTGATTATTAATATTAATTCATAGATTATCTAAATTATATGATTAAACATGGCTCGCAACAAAAAGCAAATTCAGCTTCGAGTTTATTCATTCTAATGTCTCTAGAAGATGCAATATCCAATTGTTGTACTTTAAATTCCTTTGATCTCAGCTGTGTAATTCCAATCCTTAGGTTCTACATGTTCAATCATCCTCATTTGTTGTTGTTATTTGTTTATGATTGTGCAGGAACATGAATCAACTATTGTAGACAAATTCAAATCAACTCATTCGATGGCCTAATGGCCGCGCTACATTTAAGTGGTTTCAAACACATCAATTCAAAATATAGATTAAGCATAAAGATCATAAAGAAACCAATTGAGACAAGTTTATAAATATTTTTATCGCGTAATCTAGATACTTGCTACTTTTTATCGAATTCTCGTCCGTCTCTATCGATTGCTTTTAAATATTCAGCCCAGAAGGAGTTTCATTCTTTTAGATTTTATTCAGTTTTAGGTCCTTCACCTCCAATTATTAGAAAACAGAAGTTACTCTTTCAGCTGCTTTTCATCTAGTTCTTTTTCTTCTCAGCAATTACATCTTTGCGGCTTTTGGGATGATTGCCGACGATATTTTAATTTTTATTAATTATTTGGTATATCTTATCTCATGAAGAAAGTGCAAAAGGGTAAGCCCGCTCCAGCTTCTAACAAGCCCTTCAACGCGGATGACTTCGTCACTTTAACCCTTCCGAGAGAATAGGTGACCGATATCAAGACAGCCTTTGATGTCTTCGATGCAGATCTTTCGGGAATCCTCGACCCTAAAGAACTTTCCCAGTCCTTCATTGATCTAGGCTTCACTTCAGGCAACAACAAGTTCGTCTATCAAATTCTGGCCGAATTGGACGAGGATCAGTCAGGAGGAATTGATTTCGCTGAATTCTTGAGACTAGCTACTGCCAAAATTGGCGACAAGGACTCTCGAGTTGAAATCAATAAAGTTTTCAAATCCTTCGATCCCAGCAACACAGTATATTATTTATAATTAAGGGAAAATTCACCACTCACGAGCTCAAAAAGGTTGCCAAAGACTTAGGAGAGGATTTGACTGATGAGGAGATCTAAAAGATATTTCAAAAGGCAGACCTCGACGACGATGGTTTTGTGACAATTGACGATTTTTATAACATCATGACTCACCGCGTCTATTGGGAATGATATCTCTACATGATTGTTCATCGCACAAAAATGAAATATTATTGGAATATGTCAATAAAATTTATTGATTTGCGTTGCGAATCGTCTATTGTATGGTAATCAGCATATGAGGAATAATTAGAGTATTCTTGAGCAAGAGACTCAAGAGTCCCAGTTAATCATATATAATGCATACGATATATATCTATCAAATGTACCACAAGATATATTAGGTCTCTTAGACATACAGTATCCCAAAGAGATCAAAAAACAAATAATCTCCTTAACCTTAGTTTATCGAACATACCAAGGTTTGTAAAATGATGAACTTTTATTTTAAGAGGATGTTGGAGGTACTTAGTTTATCTTTTTAATTCTGATTTATATTTTTGTTTGAAGATCTTGACAATCTGATCTGTCATTTTATGAGGTCTTTTTGCTATAAGCCCGAATCATTATCATTGGTCATCCCGCTCAAATCAAATACTTTGTCTAAATGAAATATCTTGACTCTATTTATTGCCCATCGTTTATAAAGAAGAGTACTTTTTGCTCTTTTCCAAGAGATTATATGAATAATGAAATTTTTTAGTCGGACATCTGTGAAACTCCTTAATTTCATTGCTCTTTTAAGCTTTAAATAGTATTTGAAGACTTTGTATGTGAAGCAAAATTGATTTTGGTGGATGGGGTGAAATTTATAATCAAAATAAGCATTTATGAACCAAAAAGGGTCAGATTCTGGTGCCTGCGAGCCCATTAATATCAATAATCGCATAATCAAACTCCTCATTGCCAGATCGTAATACAATTTCGCTAGTGATTTCTTGATCTTCCTTGCCACTATCTTTCGAACTTTCCAGGCCATCATACTCGCACACCTATAAATGCATCTTCGAGGCGTATCTGATTATGAACTCAAAAGTCTGGTGTTTGTACATGTTTGTGATGTTCTCATACCAAGAGAGCCGAGGGGAATATATCATATAGCGGAATTGACCTATTTTGATCGTCTTTACTTCTTTGGAATCAAGAAATGGGGCATCTCTTGAGAATTTATAGCCGAAATATATGTTGCAAGTTAATCCTATTTTTGTCTGTTCATTGTCCCAAATACTTTACCGGAATTTCAGATACTTATCGTATTTCTTTTTTGGCTTCTTCACCGCTATTCTCATTTTTGGAGTTCGAAGCTTTATCTTGAATCGTTCAGCCTCGATCTGAGCCATTTATGTGATTAGGTTTTGATAAAGCGTAGGCTCTAAATACGCAGCTAAATGACGATAATTTTTTTTGGCGATGGCTTCGCAAGTGCTGATGTAAATACTATTGAGCCGAGGGTAAAAATTACTGCCGAGGAATGTCTGGACTCTGCTCATAGTGATGAATTGTTTTTGAGGTTTACTGTAAGATTTCAGGAAGGGAAGTGCAAAATGATATTTCGACATTATTTAGCAGATACTTGTTTAAGGTTTATTATTAGAGTATATAAACCGTGTTAAACATGGTTGATTATATAGATAGATATATTAGAGTATATAAGATTTGCTAAAATTAAAAATATCCTTCTCGACAACTCCCTGAATCGTAGTACTTGACGATGCGAATCGATAGGAATGCGTACATAAAACTGACATGCGTGTATAATACATCATAATTCACTTGTAAAATAAGCCCTTATTCTCATAATTCAGCACAGTGTTTGTAGTCTTCGCCAGCATATGCAATCTGGCAATAATGATTTAAGTATCGAAACGAGTAAATATCCAAAGGGTCAAGGCTGTTTTTCTATTAATCCTTTTCACAAAATACATTAAAATAGTAGAAATCTAAAGCTAATACACAGAACTGCTCTCGAAGTTTAAATACTGAAATGGTGCTTGAAAGTCGATGATGGCAAATAATGTTAAAATTTGTATTTCTGTTTTGATTATTATTAAATTACTTAATACGCGATTATAATTGTAAGATAGAGAAAGTGAGATGCTGAAATCCTTTATCCTTTTGTTAGCCTCTTCAGTTTGCATTCAAACAGTTTCAGGGAAAACACGAACATTTCAAAACTTCCTCTCTGATACGCCAACGAGGTACATTGCCCATTGAGCCTTAGTTTCGGAGTCACCGTCGTCACATACAGCCGCAACGGGAACTATTCTATTTTCCAGCAGTTCCTAAACCAGCAAGCGTAAATGGAATGCCCAAACTATAATTAGCTCCTCGTTCTTTGGAACAATGAAGAGTCTCCTGAGAAGGTCCTCGCGCTTTCGAAGGACAAATGGAAGCGAAGGGTCATATTCCACAAAACCAGATACAATTCCCTGTTCTGGCGCTACTATCTGCCCTAAGAAGCCAGGGAAAGTTTGTATTTTTCAGTGGATGATGAATTCAATATTTACTGTCAAGATTTGTTGGCATCTTTTTCAATATCGAAGCATCACTCAGTCGGTCCGTTTGGACCAATCGTTGGCTCTGTCGAGAGAGATATAAAGCCTCATAGATAAAACCAGGGCATACTTCCCTTCCAATAGGCCTATAATGAATTGGGAGAATACCACTCATAAATTTTGCCAGGGTGCGCTATGCTGTTCCGAGGGCATTTTAACTTATTCTTTCTGGCAAACCATCGGACCCTCAAACTACTGAGAGCCTTAATAAACGAAACCAACAGATGTGACGACAATGCTCACGTTTATATGCTTTCCTATTTTTACCCTGAGCTGAAGCCTGTCAGCATGAATCAGCATTTTTCAATCCGATAGTCTGAGGAAACACTCTTCGGCCATTATAATTATATGCTGCATATGGCATACTGCCAGACAAGAAACACTGAGCAGTTTGGGCACCACCCTCTCGTGCATGTGAACCGCGTCGAGAGCAGCAAACGGGTTTATGCCCGGCTAATCGATGCGTATGTGACATACATAAGGCATTAGTTTTATGAGGGGTGCGTCAAGGCCGATAAATAGGCACTGAAAGCCGGCCTCACAAACTTTACTTCGATCCTCAAAGTTCCGTAGTATAGCGGTTTCGGCCCTTAATAGTTGCGGCTGTCAGTGAAACTATCAAATCGGTTTGGGATAATCTATTATGCGCTAAAAAACAATCGAACGATCCTACTCAGCGCTTTCCTATTCGGAATTTTGGTGGGGGTTATTGTTTGTGGAGTTTATAAATGTTTGGTAATCAGAAAGAAATTGAAAAAATAGTACGAATAAATTAAAAGCCGATAATCCTCTGAACTCAGATGATTTATATCTAATATAAGCTGTGTGTATAACACTGATGGATATGAGTGAATAATTGTTTCAATATATCATAATTCACTTGTAAAACGGACCCTTTTTGTCAAAATTTAGCACAGTGTTCGTAGTTTTCGCCAGCATATGCAATACAGCAATAATGTAATTAGGCCTTTAATATAATATTTATCTTAGCTTATTGTCGAGTCGAACCATATGGCACAAATAAAGGGAACATTCGGGCCGATAACTATCGCAGATGAGAAACTGGTTGCTGGCACAAAAAGAAAAGGCCCCCAAAGGCCACCCAACGATCCCCTAAATTTCATTAAAATCGAGTGCAAGATCCCAAAATAAACAAAATACTCAGTTGGTTCAACCGATGTCTTCAATTTCGGAGAAGAGCTATTAAAGATAAGGATCACAAAATACACCGAAATTTTAAAAATGTAAAACTAATACACAGAACTGCTCTCAAAGTTTAAATACTGAAATGGTGATGTGATGGAAACCTTTTAAAATTGTCTATCAATCATATTTAATTGGATAAGATCCTATTTCTCTTGCTCATTTACTTGGCATCACTCCGGTCGTAACAGAACTACTGCTCTTCCTCGCTGTTGTCACTATCGAGCTCAGGGTTATTCCGTAGAATCAATCTGATCTATTTCTGAAAGTGTCTGTAGTTCAGCTTGGACAAGGCCAATGCGAGGACTTGCCGGGTCTATTTGAATCTTCTGGAGAGCTTGATAGTCTTGAGCAAAACCACAATGAACGTTCTTTCATTGCATTCATAACAAGTCGCCAAGCAAGGCCCAGCGGTTACCGTCACCCCTGTCTTTGCTCCAATGAAGTTAGGTCTTCTCAGCAGTTTATTCGTATTTTCCCAAATAACCAAATGCTTTGTGTTTCCACTTTCAACCCAGCACTAGTATATTCTTGTTTTTATGATATCACGAAAGAGTTGTATTTTTAAACATTATGAGACAATCAAGGCCATTTACTATGAGTTCGAGCCACTCATATTGTTTGGCAAGCCATGTGGATTTGCAAATCTGGTGTTTTTTAAGTTCAAATTGAGAGCAAGCAAGTTCATGTAATTCACAAAAAGTTTTAATGGCAATTTTTACAATGTGTTTGCATCAGTAGTTCCTAAAATAGCGCCTCCCCACTTTGCTAAGGCAACTGCCGCATCATTTCCACTCGGCAGCATCAGCCCATATAGCAATTGTTACACTATATACTTATCTCCTACCGATATTCCAGCAGAAGTCCCAGTCATCTCTTCAGCTTCATTATCAATTTAAATTATTTATTGGCGTATATTCCTTTGATGTCTTTCCGCAATTCTCCAAACAGCGTAAAAAGTCATGATTTTTGTGAGACTTGCAATTTAAGAGAGCTTTTGATAGCACTTCCCAACCACTATTTGATTTTGTGGATACTACATTACGATGAAGCTCTCTGCTTGAATATGCGAGATCTCGTTCGCCGCGAGATAAAATAGAGGCTTTTGTTATTTGATTTTACTTTAATTTAATGCTAGGGTTTTGCTTTTGATTTTGGTGCTAAAGATACAAGTTGAGTCTTGATGGCTTTCATCGGCCTGAATGCAATTCTTGCGAGTATTTTGCACTGAAGTAAATTTTCGATTATTTTTGAATCGTCTTAAATATCGAAGCCCTCTACTCTATCTCAAAGGATGCGGCTATTCTTATTTTGGCTATGATTCTAGTTTGACTGTTGATGCTTTCTGTTAGTTTTCTCTAGCTTTCACTGTTGAATCTTTATTTATATCGAATATCTTTTTTCCAAATTAACTTGTTTGCTCCTGAGAGAAATGATTGCTTCTCTGAATGATTTTGTAGTTTGCCATATATGCTCGATGCTTTGCCTTGACGCTCAATACTTTGTAGGAAGTTTCCGAGTGTATGTCCGATAAAAAGTTATTTCCATTATTTGGTTTATATATTGGTTTTGCTATATTAGGGGTACGAGTCTAAGCACTTGATTCAAGAATTCTGTCACCTTCTAAATACAAATCAAGCCGGTCATTCCTGGACAAAAGCTTATGGTTTTTATTTTTACTGAATATCTTGAAAGTAGATGATGGCAAATAATGATGGAGATTTGATTTCGTGGTGACTCGCTGATCGAGTGCGGCCGCTGATACCTTCAATAGCTCTTTTTGTGAAAGCTGATCATACTAGCTGGAAATTTTGGATTGATGCTAAAATGCACTCTTGGGCGATTTAGAAGCTTGACTCAAAGGGGAGTTCGCAGAATAAGCGGGAACTCTCATCGATTTGAAAGTGTTGAATGCATCGTACTTGCCTTTGCATAGCATTATCTCCTTATGTTTATATGCAAACAATACTTGCGATCAATAAAAGTATATTTAACAATTTAACAAACACAGCGAAAATAATGCACAAAGTATTCGATGTCCGAAACAGGAAAAGCCACATAAATTGAATGTTTGTCCTCTGTTTCGGATCTGTACCCAGACGATGAAAAATAGTAATAGGTGCATCTGAATTTCGAGGACTTGCTCATTTGCATATTTGCTTATGCTTGGCGCTTGAAATCGTTATATGCGAAATGCATAATATCAAAAAATATAAAATATAAAAGCATCATAGACAAATGTTCGATAATATTGAAGATTCAAATGTCCCCCTGGCCGAATAGCAGCGCGAATTTCAAAAGAGTAAGCTGCTGGCTAAAGTAGAGAAATTAGCCAACAAGTCTAATTCCACTTTTGCCAGCATTTAGTCTCTCTTCGACCAAGCCATCTCAGCAATTGAAGAAACAGAAATGGAGATTGAAAAGAGCTAAGAAAGTAATGCAGACATATTATATGGCTTGCACAGTAAAATGGTCAAAATTAAGCCTTTGACAAACATGCGCAATTAATTGAATGGACTTTATAAAAAAGTTTCAGGCTTTAGCAAACATTTGTAGACTTTGCAGCCTCCTCTAAAGCCATAACATCTCAAAATATAGTCGATCTTTGACGAGTCGTAATTTAGGGTTATCGATGAGTGCATAGCTGACCATTACATCCGCGAAAAAGACTACTAAAAGGCCAAAATATTCACTGTCGAACTTGAGCAAACCAATCAAAAGATGTATGAAGAATGTGACAAATATAAAGAGAACATCATAGGCCTGAATTTCGATCCTCCAATCTCCTGGATTGAATCAATAAAGATCGAGGCGCCTGAGAACAACATAGGCTACGAGTTGAAAAAGCTGAAGATTATAAAGATGGCCAAGGAAGGCAACACTGATGAAGCCATCTAATACATGAGGACCGAGATGCCTATTTACTCAGATAAGCACTCATAGTAGATAAGCCAACTAATGGGCTATATTTTGGCAGTTTCGAAGGACTTCCTGTCGGACAAGTCGTGGATCCACAGTATACTTCGCAACCGATACTGCTCGTTCGAAGATGTGAGCCTTCCTCATGTCGCCGAATATTTCGGGGAGATATTTTATAAGTATAACGGCTTGAGCCTGGAGAACCCACTGATCAAATGCTACCAAGTGGGCCAAAAGTATGCACACAAAATCATCGAGCAGATTACAAAACTCCCCCATGCCAATTAAAAACGCAAGAGTACTCCAAACCTGCCCAAACTTCTGCCGATTTATTTGTAGATCGACCCCCGGGATAAATACCATTCGTAGTTCTTATGCCCGATCAACAAAGAAGTCTATGGGCCTGAGGATAAATGTGTAGTGCTGAAATGTGGGCACATGATATCGGAGAACGCATTGGACAAGATCATATAGAATCGAAACACGAGGAAGAAACTAAAATGTCCAATCTGCCAGAAATAACAGCAATCGGACGAGTACATTTCTGTCAAATTTTGATGCTGCATCGAGTTTATGTATTTAAATTAAGTATGCGAGTAAAGGCCGAGTGTTTTATCATCCGACGAGAATGTGCCAGTAGTTCGATTTGTTAATGAAATTAGATTAGATTAGCACTATCACAAGGCTGACTCCATGTACTTGAAATTTTAATAATCTGCATCATTGGTCCCAGAAATATCCTCGATTATCTACGCAGCTAATTTCAGACAAGCCCGAGCCTGCGACCTTTCGTTCATCTGTGCATAAACTTTGCTCATATTGCCAATCGCAATTGCTGACACCTTGTTGTGGTCAGTGCCGTAAAATGCACGATATATTTATAGTGCTTCATTGTAACTCTTGAGGGACTGTTCGTATTATTTCAGTTACGACTCGCATGCTGCGATATGGCACAGAGTATCGGCCCTCTATTTTGATAGTTCCACCTCCGGGTTGAGTTTGCTTTCTTTTAGTTGATTTTTCCTGAGGGCATCTGCTTTTTTGAAATAGCTACGCGCTGCTATATAATTGCCTTTCCTCATCTATATTTCGCCGAGGGTCTCTGCATTCGTTGCCAGTGCCAGACCATTGTTCGGTATTTTTTCGTGAAGCTCTGTCGACTAGGTGATATATTTTTATGCTTTCATCAGCGCATCCGGCTTGTAATTATATCCCTATTCAGAGCTATATTGCATCATGAGATTTCTCCCAAAATCGTATAAAATCTGTGCTTTCAAGTGCATGCCTAACTCCGAGCCTTGCTTCATTTGGGATTCCGAAATCGATAGGCATTCATTTAAGATCCTTTCAGTTGAATCGAACTCCCCAAAATCCGATTATATCTGAGCCTCCGATATGCGAACCTTGCAGTATTCGAGCGAGTCTCTCCCGTTGATTCTGTATAATGAGATAGGAGTTACTTGAGGATGATGGCGGCAGATTAGGATATTAATGGTTTTGCTACTTCGTAATCGCCTTTTTCAGAATGCACGAGCGCTAAGCCTTGCAAGTTCCTGGCCAGTTAGGCATCGATTTCATGTTCGAAATATTTGGAAATTTAGATGGAGTTAGTGAATAGACTTACTGCTTCGTTGAAGTTCCCTTGATCGTAGGCAGCGTACCCTAAACTCCTGAACATCCTTGAGGACTTTCTGGCGAATTCGTCGGCACCTAATCTTATAACAATTCGAGTACTTTTATAATCCCCTCGACACGACTCGATGCGAGCCAACTAGGCTAGCTACTTCGCCTTCTTTTAATTGTCTGCGTCAGTTTTGGAGAGCTGGTGGGCCTCATTAAAGTTGTGCCTCCATTAATCCCAAAGCCCTAATCTTTGATATCCCTCCGATAATGCCTTTTTGGTTTCGATCAATTTTCGGTCCTTAGGTACATTCTTATAACGCAAAGATTGGATCATACTTTTCATTTTCTCGGACGGTTACGCAGACTATAGGCCGATGAGTATTCTATCGAAATCTGGTCTGACTGAAGCTGGGAGTAGCATTTGCTTAATCATCCTTAGAACCTTATGTTTGTCCCCATATTTCTAAATGTATGGCGTTGCTGCCTGCTAGTTGATTGGTTCACACAAAAAGAATGCGCACAGAAGTGTCATCCCTAGTGCATAGATATCATTGGATTCGAAACTGAATTGCGAGGTGGTTGAGCGGCGTTGGTCGATATAAAAATTTGAAGATTTGATCAGATTTACGGATTCTTTAACATTGCTTGTCGTTTTCTTAACTGCATTCGAAAAGTTCCCTAGCTCATAGCCACTTTTCTATAGGGAATAATAAACATTGAACGGCCTGATATCGTTATGGGTGATTTTATTATCATGGAGTGCCTTCAGAGCCCGACAAAGGTCATTTGTCAGCACATTGAATTAATTCTCAGTCCAATACCATCTGTTCTACCTTCTGTATTTGATGATCTACGAAAGGTTTGTCGCGACTGGAGGCAGTACAAGAATTTACGAATTTGGAAATAACTACCCTTCTGCCTCAAGGCCTGTTTGTATCACATATGATTATTGCACTGCACTTAAGTTAGGGCAACGAAGCTTGGATATGAGTTAATTGATATGTAATTCATACAAAATGTTGTTGAAAGCATGAGTGTTGAAGCTTGAAAATGCCCTAATTTGCAATGTTACTTATTTGCCCTTATTTTTTGCTAAGTAAATTTTACGGTCAACGTAGTGTTCATCGAACAAGACAGTTTATATCTCTATCTCCTTAGTTTTATACTCAAAGGCTTCTTACATTTTAGTGAAGCATTGCTGTGTGTAGGTGATGCTTTCAGAAGTGGGTTCGTCGACCGATACAGTTATCTTTAGGGTGTGATCTGATTTATGAATGAACTGGTTGCGAAAAAGCCTAAAGGGATAGCAAAAATTTGATATTTAACAGGGTGCAGATTATCTTATTTATGAGTATTCAACATCTTTGATGGCAATTTTGGTATGCTCTCCTCCCATTTATTAATTCAAGTTCAAATTTGAATTTGAATTAAACTTAAATTTAATTTAGATTTTAATTTTCGCAGAAGTTAAATTTATTATGAGTAATTTAATTAATTTCTATTAATGTCGATTTGAATTTAATTTCAATGTTTATCATTAAATTTATGTTTATGTTTATATTTTAATATCATGTGATATGCACTTTAGCTCAAGACTGCAATTGAGAATCATCGGTTTTTAGAGAGCATTTTGGCCTGCTTTTTCGCATTGAGCCTCATTGCGAAGAAATATAGATCAGGACATGTATTCCTCAGCAGTATCCCTATGGGGACATCCCAGGTATTACTAATTTGAACTTATTTTTCCTCCATATATATCGATTTGACTGCGATTTATGCAAAAGAGTCCGCATTCATTCCTTTTTTTATGTTTTAGTCAGTCATTCCGAACCTCTCCCCTGCCTTGGCACTCAATGCATTTTTTGATAAATTGGTGTTCACATAACCTGGCATAATATTCGTGACTTTAATTCCGTACTGGTGAACTTATGACCTCAAGCTATCAAGAATGCCGATAATCGCATGTTTCGAGCCAGCGTAGGATGATCGATAACCTTTGGCGAGCTTACCTGCGACACTCGTCACAGCCACGATCTGCCCGCACTTATTCTTGATCATATGCTCAAGGATACACTGAATATGGCGGTAGGGTCCATTCACATTCAGCTAGAAGAGATGCAAATGATTCTGAAAACTATATTATCTCACTTCGCAGCGCATCGACATTCCTGCATTCTCTACGATGATGTCTAATTTTTTGTTATTCTTCTCCATATTCTCCAATATGCTTTTGGTGATTTCTTCTATTTTGTCTGGTTGTGTCATATCCAAGACCACAATGTGAACTCGATCGGGAGATGGGCAATTACTTCGAACTCTTTTTAGTTATTAGAGGTTCCGAGCTGAAAGAATGAGGTTTGCTCCATGTAGATTGAATTCGTATGCCAACGACTCTCCGATACCTGATGATGCACCTGTGATCCACACAGTCTTATTCGTGAAATTGGGGTTGCAACTAGCACGACGAGAAACCTTAAAGATCGTAAAGAGAAGTAGAAAGGTGCAAATCACTTATAATAACATGATGAATATTATTTCTGTTTTGATTATTATTAAATTACTTAATACGCGATTATAATTGTAAGATAGAGAAAGTGAGATGCTGAAATCCTTTATCCTTTTGTTAGCCTCTTCAGTTTGCATTCAAACAGTTTCAGGGAAAACACGAACATTTCAAAACTTCCTCTCTGATACGCCAACGAGGTACATTGCCCATTGAGCCTTAGTTTCGGAGTCACCGTCGTCACATACAGCCGCAACGGGAACTATTCTATTTTCCAGCAGTTCCTAAACCAGCAAGCGTAAATGGAATGCCCAAACTATAATTAGCTCCTCGTTCTTTGGAACAATGAAGAGTCTCCTGAGAAGGTCCTCGCGCTTTCGAAGGACAAATGGAAGCGAAGGGTCATATTCCACAAAACCAGATACAATTCCCTGTTCTGGCGCTACTATCTGCCCTAAGAAGCCAGGGAAAGTTTGTATTTTTCAGTGGATGATGAATTCAATATTTACTGTCAAGATTTGTTGGCATCTTTTTCAATATCGAAGCATCACTCAGTCGGTCCGTTTGGACCAATCGTTGGCTCTGTCGAGAGAGATATAAAGCCTCATAGATAAAACCAGGGCATACTTCCCTTCCAATAGGCCTATAATGAATTGGGAGAATACCACTCATAAATTTTGCCAGGGTGCGCTATGCTGTTCCGAGGGCATTTTAACTTATTCTTTCTGGCAAACCATCGGACCCTCAAACTACTGAGAGCCTTAATAAACGAAACCAACAGATGTGACGACAATGCTCACGTTTATATGCTTTCCTATTTTTACCCTGAGCTGAAGCCTGTCAGCATGAATCAGCATTTTTCAATCCGATAGTCTGAGGAAACACTCTTCGGCCATTATAATTATATGCTGCATATGGCATACTGCCAGACAAGAAACACTGAGCAGTTTGGGCACCACCCTCTCGTGCATGTGAACCGCGTCGAGAGCAGCAAACGGGTTTATGCCCGGCTAATCGATGCGTATGTGACATACATAAGGCATTAGTTTTATGAGGGGTGCGTCAAGGCCGATAAATAGGCACTGAAAGCCGGCCTCACAAACTTTACTTCGATCCTCAAAGTTCCGTAGTATAGCGGTTTCGGCCCTTAATAGTTGCGGCTGTCAGTGAAACTATCAAATCGGTTTGGGATAATCTATTATGCGCTAAAAAACAATCGAACGATCCTACTCAGCGCTTTCCTATTCGGAATTTTGGTGGGGGTTATTGTTTGTGGAGTTTATAAATGTTTGGTAATCAGAAAGAAATTGAAAAAATAGTACGAATAAATTAAAAGCCGATAATCCTCTGAACTCAGATGATTTATATCTAATATAAGCTGTGTGTATAACACTGATGGATATGAGTGAATAATTGTTTCAATATATCATAATTCACTTGTAAAACGGACCCTTTTTGTCAAAATTTAGCACAGTGTTCGTAGTTTGATTGCTCGAGGCAGGGTTAACCTTCGATGCGCCATTTTATAGTTTGTCCTGATTGTCACTCATTTGCCTGAATAGCTTTTCAAGCGTCGGCAGAACACTCAGCGTAGTAATCAAAGAATCTTTGCCTTACTTTATCGTTTCCTTCACCTATTGCAAATTGCTAGTCCCAAAGGCTGTCATCTTCTTATCATTATCTTCGTAGCTGTTCATCTGCTGCACCATGAACCTGGCTCTTTCCCCCCCAAATGTCTTGTTCGGATTGAATCCCATAGAGTTATCACTTTCCTTACGAATTTTGTTTAAATTAAATGGCGATTTATTGCGAGGTCGATCTGCAACTAAGTTTGGCTGAAGGGTATTGGGGGGAGATTGATTCAAAGAGGGTATGTTGCTGACGTAGAGTTGCAGGTCCCCGAAATTCAAAGACTCGCCCGAAATCATGTTAGAAAACTTGGCCCATTAACTTTGGGAAGTAGAATCCATCTTTACGAGCTGGGGCACAAAGACTTTATCGATAAATGTTTTGAATATATTGATGATGCGTTTCTCTCCTAGGGTGATTGACATTTCGATTATTTCACGTGAGGTTGAGTGTGTGCAATTAATTATTTTACAAAATAATTCATAGTTTAATGCAAATCGCTAATTTATATCCAGCCAAACCACTGCTTGCCGGCATGCTGCTCATGATGAAACTTTAACGAGTTAAGTCACGGATCTACCCTATCTCAAATAGACAAAGACTCCTTTCAATGAAGCAGATAATCAACAAAAGTATGTTTACTCAATAAAATATAATTGCATTGTGCTCATTATTTTATTAAACTATTGGCCCACTTAATAAATCTTAAATATCCGATGTTGAATGAGTATCAAAAGGAATCATCGATCGTATTATACTACGATGGCTCAATAAGTGTCAAAAATATACACCAATTATATCAAGTTGGCATTAAAGCAATGTAAGTCACTGGTGCCAAATTCTTGTCTTCATCTGCTCTTCAGTTTTCATAGATGAGCTACTGGAATATTTTTGCAATCCAATGAGCCTTCATCGAGCTATCCTTAGGCTCTTTGTTAGGGATATACTCGCCCTAAGTGCTTTATTAATTTCGCGGATCGATACTGCAGGTATTATTACTGGATTATTATCCTTGAGTGTGCATTTCTTGTTTGTTATTTCGTGGTAGGCGAGGGCAGATAGCGTTGGTATTATTGTAGCACTTCCTGGCCTAGATTTACTGTTAAAAATGTTTATGGACAAGTTCTCTTTAAAAAGAAAGGCAAGTGATTGTTACAATTTACTGCTTTTACTATCCTTTAGCCCGTTATATTTCCTCATTCCTCTTATTCAAGATCTTCCCAAGTATTAGGTTAGCAACATCAATACCATCTACATATAGGCTATCATGTACATATTAGCAATAAGTCATGAATTTTGGCAATTGTTTCCCAATCCTGCAGCTCGTAGCAGAGCAGGGTCTTATAATAACTAATAAATATGTTAATTTGGGAGTCAATGAGAGTGTAAATGCTTTTGCTGCGCTCCTTAAGATTGCTCGTTAGCCTTTTTAACTGCTGGTAATAAAGAGGAGAACCGCACAGAAACAAATTGCGAAGGCTTAGGTTTTGCATGTAAAATTTGAAGAGTTTGTAGACTTTGATGTGATAAAGAGATGGCGATTCCTTGTTTTATCCATGCTTGTATCTGCACTTATCATCTTCGAGGCTAGCATCGTCAGATTTGTCATTGGCGATGTGGGCAGATAGGGGATATGCCATGATAATCCCGAGACAGATATACTCCAAGCCCTTGATTAATTGAATTTGCTCATCAACTTTCAAATACTGCATAATGACTTTGACAATGAAATCGCTCAGCTTTTCCTGATCTTCCATTAGTTTGGCCAGATAGATTGTATCTGAGCAACTTAGCGATTCAGACTGCGTCGATAAATAGTTCGCATAGTTACTTAAAAGTGCTGAGGTGCTCGACTTATTAGTCATTTTGTAAACTTGCCGACGAACTTTTTTGTGGGATTGTATGAGGAATTTGGTTAAGGAATTTATCTATAAACTTTATGAAAGGCTGTGAAGTTACTCGATTGATGTTTACAGAAAATTGCCCCTCTCATAATTATCCTCTGTCTGACAGTGGTGCCTGCTATGGCTGTCAAGTTCAGCATCTATATCGACTTCTTCGATCTTTGAATCCCAGATACTTCTGCGGATATGTTTGTTTTCGCACAGGCAGCAATTATTATGCCTGACAGGCAATACTAACACAGAATTAAAGTCGACGAAGTTTTCAGTAATAGCACCTACCTTATAGCGATATCGATTGATGAAATCGAGCCATTGATGCTGACTTGTGAGATGTTTGTGATATAGGTCTTGAGCGTTCAGCATAATTTCGCATGAATTCATGGACATTGTGATCATCGGGTCAACCTATTAGTTCTTTTGGCTGTCTTTACTTTTTTGTGTTGCATTACTTTCGGAGCTTCTATTACTGTTTCTGCTTTTTTAATTACTATTACTACTATTATCTTTATTATTTTTCTTCCTATTGCTACTATTGTGACTTTTCATATTATTCTTACTATTGCTACTCTTCTTCCTATTATTACTCCTTTTGTCGCTCTTCTGAACCTGGGTCGCACAATTATTATTACTTCTTTTATTTGTAGCATCGTCCTACTGGGATTACTGAAGATTGATCTAATGTTTTTAATCTGAGGAGTCTTCGATTGAGAATTAAAGCACTTGGAATTAATCACTGTGATTGTAGCTGTGCTTCTAATTGCAAGCATTCGACTATTAATTCAAAGTCTGTTCCTTGTTTTATCGGAGCATTAACTATTCTGGTAATGGGGGCTCTTCCATTTGCTATACATTGTCATGCCTGATGCTTTTGATTGCAGCATCGGTCTAAACTTGCACTTCGAATACTTCCGAAGCATGAATTAGAATGTTAGACTCATCCTCAGTTATGATCTCGAAATTGTTGCTATCCTCTGACAGTACCTCGGGGGGTTCTCCGACATCCGCTATTTACTAGGTTTGAGCAATCGCTGCATGCAAACTATCGATTTCTGGACTGCTTTGTTCATCACAGCAAAATTAAATACTTTGAAAGGGCTGCACATCCATGCCTCTAATGCAATTTAATTATATGATTTTATGTGAGCATTTTAGTTTAGCATATCATAGATCATCAAATAAAGCACGAAATTGCGCTGCCACTGTACGCGAATTCTTGAAACACATTCTATATTGTCCAAAAGGTATTGTGCGTGTCCCTGCCTTCGTTTTCAATATCCATGTGCTGGAAGTATTTGAGGTGATGAAACTGTGTTTGGCAGTTGCTGACACTCTCGACGCCCATGCCTAAGACTGATTTATTCATCATTCTCATATCGTTGTAGATGATGCCGCAGTTCCTCATGCCTGCTTGGCCCCAAAGAGAGGCTACTCCGAATCTCCCTATTTTTTCAAAGTGACCATAGTTGGGTCCCCAGCTGGGATGCCTGGTGTCGACTCGCTCACTGCTATCAACGATTCCGCAATGGTTCTGCATGCGCATATCATATGCTTTGAGGTAGCTACTATGGTCTCGCATTGAAATTTCCCCTGTCACTAGCAGGTTATTATCGAACTAAAGACTGGTATTCGAGAGCAAGTGCCTTTTTCTTTTATTTATGTTGTATCGGTGCTTGACTGAAAGTTCAACAATGTCATAGATCATTAAGTTTTCCGAGGTCCCTATGGCGGACTATGCTTCGAACTATTCTGCAGCATTGCAGCCCATGTTATAATGCGCGATAAGTTCATTTCGATTTGATTGACGGCTCTTCACCGCTTTCAATTGTACAGTTCCTGCAAAATTGATTTTAGTTTGGTTTCCGATATTCTGAATCTGGTGAATGCTTTCAAAATAAGAGTCTGGATAGTGTTCTTTGATGACACTTATCTCGATGTAATGACTGTTCGTTGAAGCTTCGAGATAGGTGGCATCATTGAGGCAGCTGATGATATCGCATTTACTCTAAATTAAAATGCTCTTACTCATGAACTAATCGACTTGATTCTGGGGATGATTCGGCGCGAATTACCTCCTACACTTATTCATCACATTATTCTAAATTTTTGTGCTTTTTCGGATTAATGCAACGTGCTTACCGATATTGGAGTGGAGCCATAATTGGGATACCGCGTAGTCAAAAGTATTTTCCATTTCCTTAATACATATACCTAAGCTCTAACTGTTTGCCTATGCCTGATAAACTGATGTGCTGCTGTTTGAAGAGTTCTATTCGTATGAGGATACCAAAATCATATTGTCTGGGAGTCTGTTTAACGTGAAGTGAGAGTTTTTCAAAATGCGGGCATTTTTTGACTAAAATAAGCAGCCGATTCGCATTTATATTCAATTTATATTCATTTATATGGAATGCCAAAGTGTTTATACACAGCATCTAATACTAAATACATCTATTATATCTAATTAATTAATAATTAATAAAACAAAATCACTTAATATTTGCTTATAAATCTCACGAAACAGCGATCTGCCTGCTAACAGATCAATTGTCGATATTTATATCTTTATTGATCACTTATGGAAGGCCGGAGCCCCTTCCAATTCTTAAATAATACATCTAATCGATAATCCATAGTATTATAGTATTGGAGTGATTGGCATGATGGTATGGATATGCCGATTTCGCACTAGTAATGAGACAATCAGAGTATGGTCTTAATATTATCGCTCTTGATGACATCGTACTGAATGGCTCCAGCCTTTCTGGTTTTAACCCTCCTCTTCTCTCCTTTCCTCAGCCTCATCACTCTGTTTCTCATGAGAGGCTTGGAAAGCTGAGTCTTGGGCATCGTCATCCACTTGTTCTTCAAGTTGGCCCGGAAGTTGCCCGAGCCCCTACTGATTACTTTAATGTTCTTGACTTTCGGACTATGCACTAAGTAAATAGCCTTGATGTTCATTCCTCCCAGCCTGATTAAGACCTACAACGCAGCTGTGAGGCTGTTCCTGCGCTTAAATGAAAGGACGAAGCATCGATGTGTCACCATTTGCTCGCTTTCGTATGTCTCCTGGTAGGTGATGTCGATCAGATCTCCCGTGCGAATGTCTTCGAGGATGTACTACTTGGAACACATCGCTTTGTTCCTTTACTCGGCTTCAATCACATTCTTCATGTAGACCCTGTGGTTGCTTATTTTTCTTAGGGGTGTGATGATTTTGGGGAGGACAATTTCAGGGTCCGTCCAAACACTCATTCTGGGTTTGCGATGCTTGGAGTAGGTGTTTAGGCGTGGAACCCATTCGGGGTTGTACGAAGTCTTATCGAAGATGGAGCGCTTGGGGTTGTAGCGGACGACAATGGACTGAGAGAGTTTAAGGGTAAGAGAGTTTATCAAGGGTGATTTGCAGAGGCCGAGCATGATGATTTGAGATTATTATTTAATTTAAGTGATTTATTCGTATATATATTACTCATGATCTCAACACAATCATAAGTATTCTACAACTGCATTATGTTTCATCATATCAGCACTACCATCACATAGCACCATCACATAGCACCATCACATAACACCATTACATAACACCGTCGAATAACATCACACCATTTCATCACACCATTTCATCACATAATAATAATATAATCACATAATAATATCACATAATAATATCACGTAGTCAGACTGAAAGAATGGGACAATAGTCCTCGTCAACGCACCCCAACACGAAAACAGGAATGAAGCTGTTTGAAAGAGACCCCAGACTCGTGTAAGACATAATATTCATCCCTGAGCTCTTTGAAGGAGTCTCCAATCAGGAAATAAAGAAAGTAGAGAGAATTTTGTCCCTGCTCTAGGAACACCCTATTTTCACAGAAATAGTCGATGGCATAAACGAAAGGTTCACGTTTAAATCAGCAGCAGTCTGCCAAAGCCCCACTTCGAAGGCAAAGAACACTCTCGAGCTAGCAAAAGTATTGAGTTTCTACGAACTGGAAAACATCGGTCGTTTCAACTAACTGCTCATGAAAATCGAGAAGTGGTACTATACTCAAAAGCAACTCGCCAAAATCTTCGACTAAAATCAGCACAAAGTCCAGAAGCCGACCATTCGCAAAAAAATAACTCCTGACTACGCGACATCCATCAACTACGATTTGCTGGCCAAGCTCTTTCTGCATTACTACGTGATTGTCATGAAGAGGAGTTACGCATCGAAAAAGACCGAGTTGAAAAGGATCATGCATGACTTTCATGATAAAATAGGACAGTTGCTCTGCAAGATGATCGAGCATAATAATTTAACATAGGAGAGAATAAACTACTTACTCTACAAGATAGTTTGCGTGTAAAAAAATGAGCAGATTGATTTGCTCGGCAAAACTCTGCAGCTGATCGAGAAGTAGTACTGGTCAATCTACCTCACTAAGTAGCATGAGATAGGCATAGAAGAGTCTGAGTACAAGCGAATCAAACAATTCGCAAGGTGTTATCTCTCTGAACTCTACCTCAGGAGTATCAAGGGCATGAGATAGGCATAGAAGAGTCTGAGTACAAGCGAATCAAACAATTCGCAAGGTGTTATCTCTCTGAACTCTACCTCAGGAGTATCAAGGAGGCAGAAGATCCAGATATTCTTGACGAGAACTAATCATTAGGGGCGATTATTAGCTTCCCCATTAACAGAGTCAAATAGAAGTACAAATCCAATCATTGAACGAAGCGGGAACCATATCGATTAATCATATGCAAGTAGATCCAGCCATCAATGATTTATGTAACCGTTAATACACAGTGAGCCATTTAGTTAAAGTGAACATTAATAAGTTTTATATTTATATCTGAATGAAGGAAGCCCATACAAAAACGAACCGCGACCCCATCCTGCGAAATGTCATGCAGCTAGAGGAAAACATTCACAGTTTGCATCGCAAAAACTAGCAAAAGCTGCTTCAAATTAAAGAGAACAACCCATTTTTTCAGATGAAACTATTCAACCCATTGATTCCGCAATATCAGAGCAGAGATGAAATCGGCCTCGCATAGAAAATAATGATGAGCCTTGTCAACAAACTGATGGAGGAGGAGTAGAAACTCAATATCGAACTCAATAAGCTCATCGTCAAGGAGCAGGAAAGCCAGCGATAGAAGGAAATGCATACTCAAAAGAGTATGGACCATTTCGCCTTCCTCAAAAAATCATGGAAGCGAACGCACAAGTTCGATTCCTCCGAGGCGCACATTGAGAAACTGATCGAGGATGTAGGGTCGATTAAGGGGCACATCAGGTCCCTCACATTAAAATAAATTAAGGGAGGTCCAATCTTTAGCTCCACAACATCATCATCGAATCTCCCGAATACCTGCAAATGAAGAAGAATCTCCAAGAAACTGTCGAAATTTACACAAAATGCCAGTAGCAGAATCAGCTCATCCGAAAGTCGGAAGTAAATGATCTTGAGAAGACTATTGATGAGCTTCGTTCGGAAAACGAAGAGCTGAAACAAATCTTGAGGGTCAATTCCAAAGATAATAGCACCAATAGCTAAGATGAGAACTGCGGACATCCCTGAAAAATAGATATATAGCAGTCTTTCGAAGGACGACATCATGTTCTATTTCGAAAATGCAGGGAGGAGGAGAAAGCAGATAAGCACAAACTATGATTCTTAAAAGCACATCAATGTGACAAGTCAGATCACAACCCCAAAGTTCATAAGTAGTCGAACTAATTGATGAACTAATTGATGAAACCCTACTACAATGCTTATGACTTATGATTTATGATTTATTTGCAATTCTAAGGTTAAAAAATTAAAAAATCTATGACCGTAATTGGCATTTGATATTATATATAAACCACCCATAATCGCCGATGGTATATGAGTCATGACGTAGGACAAAGTGATGGGCTTTTTTGAAAGCATGGTTGGTGTCCCATAAATTACGATAAGAATTGATGCCCGAGAAGATCAGAAGTTCTATAAATCGAAAGCAGGGGGCAGCAAAGTCAAAAGATTGCCGGTATATACTGGCAACGATAGCATTACTGGCATTGTATAAATACAAATGAAGGACGATTAGCCATTTGAACACCTCGGGATCAAATGCTCGCTCATTGGCTTCTTATGTACACCCTACCATAATGCATAGAGATTTATAATGAGTAAACCCTCTCGACTTAGTTTCATTGCCTGTCGAAGTAGCTACTGCCTGCAGGAGTACTTCGGAAGAACATGAAACTCAAATATAAATTCGGCGCCTTCTAGAAGTAGTACGAGACATTTTATGGGAAATCGGGATAAGTCAGGTATTTTATTAGAGTGACAATGATTCAAGACAAGTACATGCCAAACATAAACAAATAGGTCCATTTCGCAGTGTTGAAGCCTCAGCAGATATCACACTTCCCCGATATGGCTCCCATCAAGATGGAGGTCGGATCCGAAGGTAGGCTCCATATTTAACTCGAAATATCAAAGAATACCTTCCACCTCAAGGAGCATCTCGAAGGATATGTCTCATTCAAAGAAATCAATGTGCCACTCAAGACAATGGAGCTATGGATCGTCAGGAAGTAGTCGCTGGGCTCCGAAATTCTGACCGAAAAAACCACAGATACGCTCATCAAGTACGAGCTCATGGACGGGTGCCCCTATTCCGGATAGATCATCCCCATTCGGCTTTATCTCAATGGGGTGAAGGGAATTACGCCATCCTTCACGAGCCTCCATGATCGGCTGACAGTCAACTATACTGTTAGTCTCGTTCTTTTGGAGGAAAATGGCAAGAAATACTTCAAAAATGCACCAATTACTCTGTACCGAAAATTGAAAAATTAATGACATCCATTCTCTTTATGATTATTTAAAATTGCGAGCTATTTTCATCATATCTTTGCTTCCCTAAATATCGTAGTAGAAGGTAAAGAGCTCATTTGTATATACTTAAAATAATTTTAGTTTTTATAATTTTATTATATTGTCATGCGTAATGGAACCTATTTTGGATCTTCATCTTCTCATCATTAGCATAGGTCCTCGCTCAGCAAACACGAAAATACAGTGCGAAGATCCAATGCGGATCAGGGCCCATACAGAAGAAGCCAACAGTGCTAAGTATAGAATATCAAGCAAAGATTCCACAATATTCCTTCTTCTTCCCTTTAAATGCCACATAGCAATAACCTTACTAAATCCTCGCATTTCCGCATATATAAACCGCGTGCCAATTCATACAACTCAAGTTAAAATGGCAGGACAGTCTATTCGGTGCATAACATCAAACCAGGTGGAAACAGTAATTTAATAGAGCAGACATTATCATAATTTAGCGGAGATATGACAAGTGTTTAGCTATGCAGCCTCAGATTTTTGTATGAGAGGCAGGCAGAGTTACTCCATCGGGAGGATAGGCACCTTCAACCTTTATAGCCACAACTTCACCAGAGCCCAGTGTACTCCTCCAGTAATGATCATGTTCGGCAAGTTTATCAGGAACTCAAGCACGAGGCATACGAGCCCACATCATGCAGATACTAATCAGAGTAATAAAAGATATAACAAATGCATTAAATACTATTAACTGCAAGAGCTTAACAACAGAACACCCTGAAACCTGACTATTACGTGTATTATGCAGATCTATCACAGCCCACATTATCGAATGCTCATATGTAGCTGGAGGCATATCCCGAAGAGCCAGAGTCCGATGATATCCTAGCAATCAAACGCACTCAGAATATGAAACAAGGATGCGACTACATGGAAAACAAAAATGGCAGTGATTTCACAATGCATGTTCAAAAGGAATTGGTGCAGAAACTGAACAACCGCACCAAATATTTAAAATATCGACACCACTAAAGAGTCAAGAAAAGTATTCAATAATCTCTGATGGCCAAACTGAACACTAAAGATACTGCAAAGATAAATGCCAAAAATATTCACCAATAAAGTATATTGCAAGCATTACCCCGCAGCAGCAGCAGTGTTCCCTATCAACAAAAGATCATAAAAACAGGTGATACTGTACGCAAAGAAAGCTCGGCCAACAAACTGATCATAAATTATGGCGACAATATTTACCTTTTAATAAACAAAATGCATAATCGCATTCCCAATCTCGATAAGCTCTCAATGCCTTCCCAATACGACAGACGCGCAACCAAAACGAGTTCACAAGTAGAGCAAATATCAATAGCTATTCCCCAATTCTTTCATATTCCGCCAGACTAGTTACTCAGCAACTAAGAGCTTGAAGCAACAGGAGTGAGAAACTTTATATCGATGGGAATTATGCCGATCCAATCACTAAATGATGCTAGTTGCCCATAATAACATCCGCATGTATCAATAATGCGCGGCCCAGATGCATTTGTGTATTTATGCCAGACTTTGAAGGCCAAGTATATACTAGCTTATTATGCAACTAATAACTTAGTGTACTTAGGCCAGGTTTCTGCTCATGCAGACGAAGCTTGCGCTCACTAACAACGACAAGGTTTAGGCTTGTAATGGGCGCCTGGAGTGTATATTTACTATGGACAGTACTTATAAAATGAGAAGCATGGATATGGAATCATTAAGTATAATTATATGTAAAGCTACATCGGAACGTGGGCTTATGGTCATTACCATGGGTACGGGATGGTCATCGATCAAAACGGCAAAACTATATAATCGGGAGTCTATCGGAATTCCATATTAAAAGGAGTCAGATTTAACTAGCTAGCATGACATGATATTTTATACAGTCATTTATCTATTTAGTTGGGAGGCATACCTGGATTTGATGGCTGAGTTTCATGCTGGGGAAATGAAGAATTGAAGGCAATTTCCTGTTACAGTTTCGACTGCTCGGCCTTCTTCTCTGCGATTTTAGTCTTTTGCTGCTTTAATTGTTGCAAAACCGCTGCAATTTCATCCAGCTGTTGAGCGTAGCTTGCATTTTTTACAAACTTTGGTGCAACCTCAACCTAAATTGCCTGTTCCTCCTAGGATTTAGCTTATACCTACTGAGAAATCTCTCCTATAGCTCCTTCCTCCTCCAGCTTCTTCGGCATTCGAATGAAACGCTGCTTATTCATCGGGAGTGCATTCATACTCTTGAGCATCGCATTCTGCTTGCTGATATGCATTTCGATGTGTTCGGAACTCCTGAGGGTTTCTTCAGCAAGCTGCTTCTAAAACGATTATAATTACTACATATTTTCATCGGTGAGTTGATGATAACGCGCAATATCTTACTCGATTAATTTGGCTTAAATATGTTGGTAGCTCTGATCAATATACAGCGTTATACAAAATTCAAAAGTGAATCATTTGTTGTATGGGTTGGCAGCGAACTCTGTGAGGCTTCCTTTCACTTTATCTTATAATTTCACGATTTAATCATATAATATTTTGCAGAACCTTTCGCGCTTCTGCAGTTACTACTCGTCTTTCATTTCGGAAATGGGGGTCTTAAAGTACCATTCGAGTTCGTTTGAGGGTGCCTTGGCCGCGAGATTTGCTGTTTAGGTCTCGGTAGACAGAAGTTCAGGGCTCTCTTGAGAGAAAAATGAAGAAGAAAGTTTCAAAAAGGATAGCAATTATTGAATATTTTTTACCTATTAAATTTGGAGTTGTGCGTTTTTCTTTATGTTCTAGAGTATTAGCCCAATATTCATTGCCTACTACTCACTGGATATGCCAATTATTGGTTTTCCCTTCGAGTTCATATTCAATTATATTCCAAATTTGAAAATAAATCGTTAAGTTCCAGCTGATAATTTTATTTCACTATCAAAATAATTTCCTATTTATAAATGCGGCTTGTCGAGGTACAATTGGTATGCAATTAAAACCGTGCAGGATTTTTGGCAGCAGAAGTTCGCTGCTATTGTAAATGTATTCGGGATATATAGGATGTGAGATATTTTGAACAAATTAAACATCATATAGAATATTTGCCTTTATTTTATCTTTATTCAGCCGAATCGGCCTATTGGTCTGTTGCCTAAAATAGCAAGATGCATCAGCTTCAGATCCCGATCCCCTGTATGGATCTCTTTCGTTTGTTAGTACTATCGAATCAAATAGGGATTCGTTACTCCCATCCTGAAATCAATCGGATTCGTAATAGAATTATGCAAAGCGGAAAATTATACATGTCTCCGCCCAGTGCTCACATATAATTAATCACGATTATTTTGAATATTTTTCACTTTTATTTGTTTGGCCAACTATTCATCGTATCTCTGTTGTGACTCCCTTTTTTGAGCTTTTTAGGCGGACTGCAACTATTGCATAGAAAGTATATTTAATGCCACATTAGAGTCATGAGATTTCGTATCGAAACTAGGCTCACGACGAGCCTTTTAGTGAATTTGTTGCTGCAGGTAATTCCTCAGGATGTTCTTTTCGAAGTTCATATTGCTTACTCTCTATAATTGCTGTGAGAGCTGCAATTTAGTCACATTTTCATAATGTTTTTTTTAGAGTTCGGGCAGTAAATTGTGATTAGTGCGAGAAATGTTCGCAGCATCAAATTGAACATTCACAACATCACAATAATATTGCCTATCCAGCTCTCTTTTGCTGGGCAGCATTACATTAGATCTTGATCTCAGTTATTTGCCGTACTCATACTTCTACTTCTCGCTGTGTTCTTTTCTCTATTTTTTAATTTGTTATTTCCTCTCATACTGCTATTTTGCTAGTTGCCTGTTGTAGTCCAATACTGATCTTCTCCTATTTTCAGAGATTTAAAACGTACTGTTCGCCTTATATAAATGATTCTGTTCTGTTTACAATTATCTGCGTCTTTATTGTTATTTAGTTGTAATCTTTTGTTGCATGCTTCGCAGATAATCCTATGCGAGTGTCTGCTTAAATTGTTTTTATTTCAACAAATTACGGTCCGCATCTTGGGCCAACCTGAAATGGTTTTCGAGTGTACTCTATAATTCGTGGCTCTTCGCAGAGAGGAACTGCTCTCTTTATTGGAGTTTCTTGAGGAGATTGCGATCGTAATCACTTCTGAGTTTATGTAGGCTTTTACTTGATGATTTTATTCTTCAGTGAGCGTATTTCCTGGAAGCTAGCGTAAATTTGTTAGTCTAAATATGCTTTCTGCTCGTGCGCTTTTGTCGATTGCTATTCCAGCAGAGGGAAATGGGTTGGAGAATATTGGGTTTGATGCTGCTCTACTATTCGCTAGGGATTATGAATAATCTGCAAATTGCTCATTGCTGATAATATGATACTATTTTATTGCAACTAATTACATCATCCTTATTATTATTGATCCTTATTATTACTGATAAATATGAGGAGTATGCTCACAATAAAGCCAATCAAAACCATTTCATAATGAATCCCATCGCTGCCAATAGGGCGATGATGACTATGAGCCCCAATACAATGATGCAACATTTTCTGTTCGTGGACCTTTGGGACCTGATTTTGGCAACTTATATTTTTTACAAGGCCAATTAAACTTGCTCATTGGCTTTCTCTACGTTTTCCCTGGTTGTTTTAATCTTTTGGCCCTGCTCGAGAACCAGGATGCCGATTATCTACAACAGATTGACGCACTCCTTCACAGACTCATCCAGGTAGATAATTTGATCTCTCTTCTCCTTGATATCGTTCAGGGCGTTATTCAACTGAGCGCTCCCAGGTATCAGCCGATCGGCCAGTATTTGCTTCTCCTTCTGCCTATTCTGAATAATCTCATTGATCTCCACATCCAGTTTAAGCTATTGCTGCACAGTTTTGAGCAGATTCTACTTGATGAAAAGCATTTATGCTTAGTCGGACTGGTTTTTGTTCAGCTCAAGATTTCGATACTCCCTGACTAAATGCTCTCTGGCCTATTTCATTTTGTTTTACTAATGCTTGTATGCTTCAATGAGCTCGTTTTATTCAGCCGGAGTCGTAGCCTGCTTGTAATTATTGATACAAGTTTTCAGGGCCGATGTGTGTCGCTCTATCAATTTGATGTATTTGTCGTAGGGGTTCATTTGGGATTCAATAATTAGGGATGATGTATCGGGTCTGTGCATGGAGTTTTCGTCATTTAGAAATGAACGGTATCTGTCAACCATTCTTATGCTATCCTATTATTTCGATTATCTGATAGCATTTATACTCTTTTAGCATATTTACGAATTTGATAGGTATAATATTTAGTTTTAATATCCTCCAACAGATTATATTCATATGACCCAATAAATTAACTTTACATCACATCGCTTACAATGAGTCTTATATTTGACTCTATTTACGCAACAAACAAATACATAGTAGACTGTTTCAAAGTAAATTATATTGAGTAGTAATCACTATAAATCAGATTCCCAAAGGATTCTTGCACGATGCCTATGAAATTAAAAGTATAAATCAGTTATTTCTTTTGTTGTTCTTCTTTTTTTTATTTTTGTTTGAGTTGCTACTTTCTTGTGTTTACGAAATTTCATCATTCGTTTGTTCTGTTTGTTCCGTTTGTTCCGGTTGCTTAAGTTCTTTTTCATATTAGGTTTCTTCTTTGGCCTTTTCTTCAGCCTAATCTTCAGCCTTTTTTTCAGTCTTTCCTTAGATCTTTTCTTCGGCCTCTTCAATCTTTTATTCGGTCTTTTCTTAAATCTATTCTTAAATCTGTTCTTAAATTTGTTCTTAAAACTTTTCTTAACTATTTTCTTAGGCCTTTTCTTCGGCTTTTTATTCATTTTTTTATTAATTTCTCTATTCAGTTCGCTATTAGGTTGGTGGCTATTAATAATGAGATTCCGTCTTTTATTCATTCTGCTAAACCTTTTATTATTTATTATGCCCTGCATTTTCGTCTGCACTTTGTTCATTCTCTACCTTTGATTGGCCTCCCTCAGCGCATATGTCTTTTGGCTATTAATATTAGGCCTATTGGTTGTTTATCTAATTTTCAACTTTAATATCCTTCGTATCCTAAACTAGTTATTTCGATTGGTCTTGAGCAATTGGTCCTTGCTTATCATTCACTTAAGTCTGCCCTATTTGTGATTACAGATTGCTATTTGTTGTATTGTCTGGTGGATCAGTTATTGTCTGCTTAGTTTACTAGCCTCGGCATTCATCATCATCGTTTCGATGTGGCATTAGTTTCGGCTCGGTTTCATGATAAACCTTCTCTGCACTACTTTACAATTATTCCTTGCATTTGTTCTAATTAGTACGGGTGACTTATGTTTTTGGTGTCCCTTGCTCATGAATTTATTGGCTATTGGCGGCAACATTGAATAATTTTTTTGCTGGCTCGTTTGTGCAAGGCTTTGCAATAAATTTGTTTTCCTCTTTCGGGTTATTGCCCTCTTTCTCCTCATCGCCCACTCTCTCCTCATCGTCCGCTCTCTCCTCATCGGCCTCACCATTGGCTGAGATTTTTGTTTCACAAACCCCCATCGAGCTGATTGCCATTGCTTTTTTGACAACGAATATTTTGATTTATCCTTTCATGGTTTGAGAGAATTACTCCTCGCCTTCCTTTTTGTTGGCGAGCGGGCTGTTGTAGTACTCTGAAGATGAGAGTTTTTAAATGCTTTTGCTGTAGTCTTCTTCATCGAGGTACTTCAGGAACTAATTAAGTTGTTATGAGGATGGAGCACTGATAATAAGAGTCCCTCCCGGACTCAGGAACTTCCCAACAATTTCGATCAAATTCGGAATTTGGCAATTGTGGGAAAATGGGTCGTTGCACAAGATGATGTCATAGGTTTCCGAGAAGCTCGCATGCTCATTCCAATCCATCCTGATCACGACGACGCACTTGTCCTTGGCATTGTGAAGGCAGTTTTTTTTAATATTTTAGGTGACTTGGTCTGTGCGATCGGTCAACACTACCTTTTTGGCCTCAGTCCATTTCGATACGCAAATGCCCGCGACCCCAGTACCCGAACTCATCTATAGAACCGACTTATCTTTAAATTTGCGGAAATTCATCACGATGTACCTGGCAAGAGTTATGTTGGAATCCCATAACCTTAGGCCTTAAAAATTGTGTGGGAACTTGGGAGCGTCATTGATTTCTAATTGCATCTTGTAGGCGTAGTGCAAGATAATTTTACGCGTTCTGAGCTTAACATAAATCTTCTCGTTCACTGCCTCAGACTGCTTGGAATTTTGATTGTTCCCCATAGCTAATTACGAGATATATTTCTGATAAATATTATATAGCCAGTTCAAATTCAGTCCTTAGCAAGTGCCAAATCTTCTGAAATGTTTTGACAGTGCTTTAATTGACTCAATTGGAAGCTGTAGAAGCATCATCCTGCTCTCAAAGCTGCTTTTTTTGATATTATTGTTATGAAATTGACAAAAATCTTTAATATTAGATATGATACGAGATTTTAATACTGACCACTTAATATCATCGATAAATTTGAGTGTAATAAACAGCGTAATCTATCAGTTTTAATCTATTGAATATACCATAAAGCAATTGAGGGAGGCTGTTGCCAATATGTTGGACGTCGGGTGGAAATCGGAAGCAATGATTTTATGAAGATAGTCTATTTTCGGCAGGGGACTCATTTTCCCAGGGACAATCGGCTTGCTTATTGTTTACTTTCTATAGTTAAACTAATATTTGGTGTTAGAGGAATCACTGACGTCGATTGCATGGAACGAGTTATTATAGTTGCCGGTCAGTAGAGTGCTAGAATCGGGCGAGGCTGAGAGTTCAAATTTATCATAGATGCTTCGATTTTCAAAGATGTTGCAGAGCTGAGATTTCAGCAAATTTTGGATCGCGACTGACATGACAGGCTTGTCAGTCTTGCAGAGGTCCCATACCTTGACGGTTAAATAATCTCGCGAAGCAATATATCGGCTGTTGTTGATAAAGGCTAAAGAGGAGTAGCTCGAGATCATTTGGCTAAAGTATGTGGATTTATTTTTAGTGGTTTGCCTGAAAGTTAAAGGAGTATAAGAATCTTTGTTAAGCAGAAATTACCTGAGATGCGCATGTCGGAAAGCACAATCGTGCCGAAGTTTGTCCCGTACGAGAAGAGCGAATCGTCGGTCGGATGCATTTTGAGGTAGGTGATATTTTTCTTGACGTTCCAGATCAGATCTCTTTTCTGGAGGTCTGCAACGAGGAAAGGAATAGTTGATTTCTCCATATTCCATAATATTGCCTTGACTGCATCAGCGCAGATGATATATTATTCGTTTTTAGTGACGCCCATGCCCACAAGATCTTCCTCGTGCTTGCTTGGAAAACTCTTCCTGAGTGATTGATAAATAATTGTACTGTAGCACAGAGCTCACGCTGTATGCTGCTGGTTTAAAGTTCAGTAGAATCAGGTCAGAGGCTTAATTCTTGGCCACTTTTTAAATATTTCGAGCAGGCTTTTCGAATATCTTCCAGATCTTGATATGTTTGCTGTTCATCGTCATCAGTTTCATGTACTAGCCCTGGGGAGCAAGCCAACTCAGCCCTGTCACTTACTCATCGATTTCGCTGCTGCTCAGTGCATCGAACTCTCTATTGTATGCCAAGAACTGACTAAATCACAGTTGTACCTCTGTATAGTAGGAGTATATTTCTCCCTTTTCCTTGGATTCCCCTGCTTTGAAGACTATTATTCTTCCAGCCTTGTCTCCTAAGCCAATAAGTGTCCCATCTTGATCGAACTTATGGCTGAGATAATGTCCTCCTCATAGACCTTTGAATTGTTTCCCTTATGGCCGAACACTTGAGTGCATTTGTATTCGCTCCCTTTGCTTGTGTTCTTCATGATTCGAAAATTAAACAATATTCGAAAGTGATAAGAATATGAATTGCTTCAACTCAAAAGTACTCAAATTCAGCCAAGAGTAATCAAGACTAGTTAAGAGTAGTCAACGCGAAGAATTAAGGATTTTTATAGGTGCACAAAAAATGAGAATTTTCCAATATTATAAATCGTGGTTTTGTACGGTGTCTTTGATTTCTCCGAAATCGCATAATTTATTCTGCCTGGCTATTCAAAATGATTAGATGGAATCATTTCCGTATCGAATATTAGAGAGAAATTTCATTCGATCGTTCTAAAATCGTATATTATAAATAGGAATTAAAATCAACTCCACTCAAAATTATCTTATTAGATTTATATTCATATTTACACGATATTCTGCATTATAAAACGAATGGAAGATTATATTCTCACCGATCGAGTCCTCCAAGCCGAACACATGCTCAAATTCGAGAAGCAAGCTAAACACATCAAAAAATACGATCTATCTTCCTCATCAAGAAATAGCCTCGCTGTTCCCAACTGTACTCACCATGTATTTAAAAATGCCTACGCTGAAAATAGTGCCAATGATCTAAACAATGTTAAAAGCAGTCGGTGCAGCCTCTAAAGAGCAAACAGTTCAGAAGGCCGAGGATTACACAAAAATAAAGAATGGAATTAAAATAAATAATTGTGCATCAACATGAACAGAAATGGGCATGTCCACGCCAAAAGTGACTTCAATCTCAAAGACACAATAAATAGCAAAAACAACATTAGCAACGCCACCCCCAACATATCGAATATCCCGAGCGCCAAGAGTACGTATAGATCACAAAAAAGGAATAAGCAATAGCCAACTTCACACAACATTGACCTCAATTTTCATTTCAACCTCAGCCTGAATCTGAATTTAAACGTAAACTCTCACAGGAATAATGGTTCAGTAGGCCTTGTTAAAAAAAAATCGCGCAAAGTAAGTCCAAAAATGATGTAAAGTGATGACCAACTGCAAGTCACAGCATCGCAATCGAATCGTAGAAGGAAGAGCAAACAATTCGGACATGGAAATTAAAAATTAACGGCCATCTTCCTTAATTGCTTTGAAAGCCAATGCGAAAATTAGAATTCGCATAATAAACCGCACTCAAACCAACGCTTTTCCTCACCGTCGAACGCATTCGATAATTTCTTCATTAAAAGAGAATTAATCAGCAAAGGCTCGCCCCTTGAGAGCAAGCATGCAAAGGCCGACAATAAATATTCCAATTACAACAGAAATTTAAACTGTCAAGCCTACATAAATCGCCGAAACCAATCAAATTCCAATTAAATCAAATCAATGCTGGATCGTCACTCCATTCAGATGAACTCAAATTGTTTCTATGACCTGAATTTAAACATCATCAAGTCGAAATCCAAAGCCTGTATCATTATGCCATAATCTCGGCCGAAGACAGGGAAGAGCAGCAACAAAGATCAAGGCCAAGCGTTGAATCCAAACAAGCTATGCGAAAAGCGATAGCTCTCAGAATAATTAAATAGTGATAAGGACTTCGGCAACATGCAGACACATCGAGAAGAGCGTAGCAAATAGAATTGTAGCCCTGCAAACAGCCTGAGCATACGCCAGATCGTTAAAAAGGAGCTCGATTAGTAGAAGAGAAAGAGAAGGGCTCTGTGTAAGACCAGCAATAGCTTCCTAAAGAATCGCAAAGTGATCATGAAGTAAAGCAAAAAGATATAAGAATAGTTAAAGAATAGATAACTGAATGACAGTAATATGAATCTCCGTCATTTTCAAGCCAGCAATGCTTACAACAGTCACAAAAGCATGTATCGAACTTAATCGCCGCAAATACATAAAAAGAATACCCAGCCTCTAAGCAAGTAAAAGCTCAATTTCGAGAGTCTCAGCATTATGTACCAATTCATTATCACATAGGCGGAAGTATGGAGTCGACACGAACAAGTACATCTCTAATCTATACGTGCAGTGATTGCAGCACAAGATTATGGTGGTTAGGATGGCGGATGAGAAGCATGGAATAATGATATATGCATCACTTATTACATAAATATTATTTACTCAACCAAAACATTTAAATAATATTCATACTCATGAATTAAAAAAATAATGTCTTTGGTATCGGGTAGGTCCCGTGAGAGCTGGGTCGCGCGCATGCCTACAACCAAAACATTTAAATAATATTCATACTCGATTATTGCTTAACGCAGTAGTCGAGTTGGTGTCGTAACATACATACATACATATTATTTACTTCAGATCGACAGAGCTTAGGAATGAGAGAGGAATCCTTCAATAGTCGATAAACTCCAAAATTTATACAATCTAACTATGATGAACTGAATTCGGAAATGTTCAAGCATTCGCTGAAGATTCCTTCAATCCATAATATAAGCAGTGTTAAATTATATACGTTCGGGAAATCCTCCAATCAGGGCCAGGAATCATCGATGTCTGGTAAAGACAAGTAGTCTAAATATGTAAATGGGGCTCACGGCTCAAGTTATTTCCAGGACAACAATTGCAAACGGATAAGCTCTTCAGGCAATTAGTATAAATTCAATATCTACGGAATAGATTAGCATGAACCAAGATCCTAAATGATTAGATCGAAGAACATTGCATTAAAAGCACACACAGGCCAAATATATTCCTAAGTTATAAAGCAAAAACCTTATAACTATTTATAATTGGCAGACCAGCAGATGTAGCGCCAAAGAGATACAAATGAAAATAAAGCGGATGAGTAGAAGAATAATATACTATGCGTATGCTGCAAATTATGGCAATGAAGTGTGTTCAAATTGATATAGTAGGTCTGATATAGTCATATCCATGGTTTGATAAGCAATATAATATGTATGATTTATTATTATATAAACTGGCGATATATCTCAGTTTATGTAAGACATATGCAGCCTGGCTGTCTGTTACTACTATCTATTCGGAATGCAGCATCTGTTGCTGAGTGCTATTTAACTATTTCCATAAATATTTTCTGTGATGTATGTGCAAAAGTTGACATTAATACAATGCAAATGTTGGGATTAATACAATGCAAATGTCCATATTAATACAATGCAAATGTCTATATTAGGGGTTGGGGTTGGGGTTGGGGTTGGGGTTGGGGTTGGGGTTGGGGTTGGGGTTGGGGTTGGGGTTGGGA
>NW_028282593.1:0-31417 GCF_059751285.1 Brachycentrus maculatus
TAGGATGCATTGCCATATGCACCATTTGGCGCGAATAAGAGTCAGTTAGATTAGTTAAATTAAGTTCGTTATTAAATTGTTAATAACTTGAAGAGGAGTGAATATGCACCGGAGAATATTTAAATAAAAAACCTAGTTACGTTGTGTTGTCCAGATTAAATATTATTTCTTTAAAATAATTTATTAAGCGCATAACTATAAATTAAAATTTATGTTTGATAAATCAAATAAAATGGTCATATTTCAATACTAACTTCCTTAATTATGTTTTATCTTAAATGCGCAACATTTTTAATTTAAACAAATAATTTCATTTGAAAAAATGCTATAATCGATGAATAACACCACCCATGATTTCTTTCAACAACCTTATCCGTACCCAATAGTGCATGTCATTTTATTGCTTTGAAACAGTGTTATATTGACCATTAAATAAAATATATGAAGAAAAGCAGATTGATCCTGGGATTCAGGTACCAATTCATGGTAATATTAAATGAATATCATAGTGAAAAATACTTATAATTATTTTGACCCCGCGTATAATCGAACTCGGGAAGAGGTTCCATAGTATCCAAACGCGCAAACTACTACACTAAAGAGGTGGACCGTGTTTAACCAGTTTTACTTCTCCGACACTCAGGTGGAGTTATAAATTGAATAATGAGAAAGGTAAATTAAACCGCATTACTCTGGGCAAAGTATTTGAAGGTTTAGCCGCTAACGGGGGTCATGATTTGGGGTAGTTAAATGAGAATAAAGTCAACCCAGTGTTTTATGACCTTTTCACGTTAGCGACATTTATTGCAGAGATTAGTTTCAGGGCGGGTACCTGAACGTACATAAATCGAGGGTGAGAACGGAGCTTTGTCGACAACGAGTTATAAATTTAATTTGTTAATTATTCCCCATCGAAATCTAAATCACCTGCCTCATTTTTTAAAAATGTGTATGACGTTAGTAGTTCGATTTGTACTTTTACGCCCATTTAAGCGTAAGACGGTTAATCGAATTATAACACTCCATATAAACTACTTTAACAGGACATTTTTAAGAAAAACAAGGAAAACATCAACTTGTTTTATAAAATCATATATTTGATATTAACACTGTAGAATACATGGTAATTAAAATATAAAATCTTAGAAAAGACCACATATCAGTTAAGTATTAAACATTAAAATATTATTTACATCATTTTGAATATGAATACTTGTAAACAAATCTAGATTATCTCCGCTTAGGATTCATTTCATACATTTTTTTGATGTCTCAACATAGATGAAGAAGAATATGGAAATCTGGGCATTTACAGGGCTTACGACCAATACACACGTGTAACATTCACCAATTCTTCCTATGATTATACAACTCACTATATCTAGGAGTTCCGAAAGTTAAGTAGTGTGGTTGTCAATCATGAGTAGAATTAATGAATATTACACACGTGATCACTTAAATCAGCCTTTGACGGTCGTTAGCCTAGTAATTGCCAAGACTTCCATATTCTTCATTGTCCATATTGAGATTTAAAAAAATGTGAATTAAAATACTATTTTATGATTATTAGTTCATTATTTTACAATATAATCTTTATACATATTATACTCGACTAGTTTTGAGAACTATACATTTTCAGAATAATACAATTCTGTTAAAAAATAAATGAAATAAATAAGATCATGCTTTATGAAAACAGATGCATATGTTTATCATATGCAAGACAATTTTTGATGTTATTGAAAAATCAAGTCAAGTTTATTATAAAAGGAAAACAAATAAAGAAATTTTAGCCGAATGGCTCACGATGATGCAATAAATCAAGAATAGAGATTGATAAATCAAATGTGTTTTTTTTCATTTCTGCTTTAAATTAAAAAAGAATTAACCATAATAAATCTTAGGAAGTCAAAGCTGGAATAACAATGACCATAAATCCCACTTGACTACCCCTGACTAACGGGGTTATATCCACTTAGGCAGGGATATAAAACCATTGCATATTTTTAAATGGAGAAACATTTCTTTACGTACAAACACTCGCATTTTATCAAGAAGGTACTTATAATTAGGAAGTTTTTGGAATAAAGTGAAATGGCTCCACTATGAAATTAATTGTATGTGTAAATAGATACAAAAATATCAACACTGATATTTCAATACTGATATATTCATAATATTTTTTTTGACAATTACAATTTATACCTATTTTGATTTATAAAGGGTTTTACGGATGACTAAAAATGACCGTGAGAGAAAGATTGTTTATTCAAAACAACATTACTAAAAATAATTTGAAAAATGTGCCAGTAACATGATAACTATAAACATTTTATTGATACTTCAATATGGATAAAAAAGTATATGAAATTCTGGGCATTCAAAAGGCTTACAACCTATTATTAAGTGGTGCTTTTAGTGATCACTTTATCCATATGTTACATTCACCATCCTACACACGATTGACATCCACAATACTAAAATTTTGGAAATAATAAATATTTGTACTTCAAATGACACCGTCATACTACTTTTATCATCTTTGGCACCACCTATGGTTGAATTAAGTTAAAAAAAATTATAAGCACTGACTTTCATGAGATGTATGTAAGATTCTTCCCGAATTATTTTACATACTTGAAAATGCCAAAAATATAACATTTATAGTTTTTATTAAACTTATGTTTTGACCAGTTATTTTTCACAATATTTTGGGTGTCCAAGTCTTAAAATTTTGTGTTTAACACATTTTAAAAATAAGTTTGTAATTAAATTTAATTCAACCATCTTATAAAGTTCCAGAATACAAAAAAATAAATTAAGTAAGGGAAATAAAACAAAGAAAGAAATATGATCGTGTTATTCATATTTTACTCCGCAGATTTAGAAAAACATATATTTGGAAATCCCTGAATTGCATTGTGACGTCACGGGGTGATACACCTGTCTACCCTGTAGCGTAACTAGCATCCTGCCTTCCCTTCGATTTACAGCCCGCTCCATTAACTATATGCACTTTTACTAACCTCTCTCTATACCACACACACACACACACACACACACACACACACACATACACATATATATATATATATATATATATATATATATATATATATATATATATATATATATATATATATATATATGTGTATGTGTGTGTGTGTGTGTGTGTGTGTGTGTGTGTGTGGTATAGAGAGAGGTTAGTAAAAGTGCATATAGTTAATGGAGCGGGCTGTAAATCGAAGGGAAGGCAGGATGCTAGTTACGCTACAGGGTAGACAGGTGTATCACCCCGTGACGTCACAATGCAATTCAGGGATTTCCAAATATATGTTTTTCTAAATCTGCGGAGTAAAATATGAATAACACGATCATATTTCTTTCTTTGTTTTATTTCCCTTACTTAATTTATTTTTTTGTATTCTGGAACTTTATAAGATGGTTGAATTAAATTTAATTACAAACTTATTTTTAAAATGTGTTAAACACAAAATTTTAAGACTTGGACACCCAAAATATTGTGAAAAATAACTGGTCAAAACATAAGTTTAATAAAAACTATAAATGTTATATTTTTGGCATTTTCAAGTATGTAAAATAATTCGGGAAGAATCTTACATACATCTCATGAAAGTCAGTGCTTATAATTTTTTTTAACTTAATTCAACCATAGGTGGTGCCAAAGATGATAAAAGTAGTATGACGGTGTCATTTGAAGTACAAATATTTATTATTTCCAAAATTTTAGTATTGTGGATGTCAATCGTGTGTAGGATGGTGAATGTAACATATGGATAAAGTGATCACTAAAAGCACCACTTAATAATAGGTTGTAAGCCTTTTGAATGCCCAGAATTTCATATACTTTTTTATCCATATTGAAGTATCAATAAAATGTTTATAGTTATCATGTTACTGGCACATTTTTCAAATTATTTTTAGTAATGTTGTTTTGAATAAACAATCTTTCTCTCACGGTCATTTTTAGTCATCCGTAAAACCCTTTATAAATCAAAATAGGTATAAATTGTAATTGTCAAAAAAAATATTATGAATATATCAGTATTGAAATATCAGTGTTGATATTTTTGTATCTATTTACACATACAATTAATTTCATAGTGGAGCCATTTCACTTTATTCCAAAAACTTCCTAATTATAAGTACCTTCTTGATAAAATGCGAGTGTTTGTACGTAAAGAAATGTTTCTCCATTTAAAAATATGCAATGGTTTTATATCCCTGCCTAAGTGGATATAACCCCGTTAGTCAGGGGTAGTCAAGTGGGATTTATGGTCATTGTTATTCCAGCTTTGACTTCCTAAGATTTATTATGGTTAATTCTTTTTTAATTTAAAGCAGAAATGAAAAAAAACACATTTGATTTATCAATCTCTATTCTTGATTTATTGCATCATCGTGAGCCATTCGGCTAAAATTTCTTTATTTGTTTTCCTTTTATAATAAACTTGACTTGATTTTTCAATAACATCAAAAATTGTCTTGCATATGATAAACATATGCATCTGTTTTCATAAAGCATGATCTTATTTATTTCATTTATTTTTTAACAGAATTGTATTATTCTGAAAATGTATAGTTCTCAAAACTAGTCGAGTATAATATGTATAAAGATTATATTGTAAAATAATGAACTAATAATCATAAAATAGTATTTTAATTCACATTTTTTTAAATCTCAATATGGACAATGAAGAATATGGAAGTCTTGGCAATTACTAGGCTAACGACCGTCAAAGGCTGATTTAAGTGATCACGTGTGTAATATTCATTAATTCTACTCATGATTGACAACCACACTACTTAACTTTCGGAACTCCTAGATATAGTGAGTTGTATAATCATAGGAAGAATTGGTGAATGTTACACGTGTGTATTGGTCGTAAGCCCTGTAAATGCCCAGATTTCCATATTCTTCTTCATCTATGTTGAGACATCAAAAAAATGTATGAAATGAATCCTAAGCGGAGATAATCTAGATTTGTTTACAAGTATTCATATTCAAAATGATGTAAATAATATTTTAATGTTTAATACTTAACTGATATGTGGTCTTTTCTAAGATTTTATATTTTAATTACCATGTATTCTACAGTGTTAATATCAAATATATGATTTTATAAAACAAGTTGATGTTTTCCTTGTTTTTCTTAAAAATGTCCTGTTAAAGTAGTTTATATGGAGTGTTATAATTCGATTAACCGTCTTACGCTTAAATGGGCGTAAAAGTACAAATCGAACTACTAACGTCATACACATTTTTAAAAAATGAGGCAGGTGATTTAGATTTCGATGGGGAATAATTAACAAATTAAATTTATAACTCGTTGTCGACAAAGCTCCGTTCTCACCCTCGATTTATGTACGTTCAGGTACCCGCCCTGAAACTAATCTCTGCAATAAATGTCGCTAACGTGAAAAGGTCATAAAACACTGGGGTTGACTTTATTCTCATTTAACTACCCCTAATCATGACCCCCGTTAGCGGCTAAACCTTCAAATACTTTGCCCAGAGTAATGCGGTTTAATTTACCTTTCTCATTATTCAATTTATAACTCCACCTGAGTGTCGGAGAAGTAAAACTGGTTAAACACGGTCCACCTCTTTAGTGTAGTAGTTTGCGCGTTTGGATACTATGGAACCTCTTCCCGAGTTCGATTATACGCGGGGTCAAAATAATTATAAGTATTTTTCACTATGATATTCATTTAATATTACCATGAATTGGTACCTGAATCCCAGGATCAATCTGCTTTTCTTCATATATTTTATTTAATGGTCAATATAACACTGTTTCAAAGCAATAAAATGACATGCACTATTGGGTACGGATAAGGTTGTTGAAAGAAATCATGGGTGGTGTTATTCATCGATTATAGCATTTTTTCAAATGAAATTATTTGTTTAAATTAAAAATGTTGCGCATTTAAGATAAAACATAATTAAGGAAGTTAGTATTGAAATATGACCATTTTATTTGATTTATCAAACATAAATTTTAATTTATAGTTATGCGCTTAATAAATTATTTTAAAGAAATAATATTTAATCTGGACAACACAACGTAACTAGGTTTTTTATTTAAATATTCTCCGGTGCATATTCACTCCTCTTCAAGTTATTAACAATTTAATAACGAACTTAATTTAACTAATCTAACTGACTCTTATTCGCGCCAAATGGTGCATATGGCAATGCATCCTGGGACCTCTAGTATACTAGTCTAGAGCACTTACCTTTTCAATACGGAGTTATATGTTATTCAATTTTTTTTAAGAAGATCTTTTGCAAACAGATTTTCAAATATCCTTCAGTTTATTTTATTGTACTTTTCCATATGCATATTATTAAAATTGTTATAATGACCTTAAACTTATATATGGATAATATATACGTTTGAAAACATATACGTATATTTTTCATGCATATTTTATGTGTAAAAAATAAAATGTTTCTTATCTTTGAAACAGAAAGATTGACATCATATCAGATGAGGTTGCGAACCATTTTATCATTCCGACATAAAGTTCGTGCTGTGTTTAGTTCTCGGCTCCGATGTTCGTTCGTATCGCCTCGGGCGAGGACTTCCAGAAGCACATAATACAAGTGACATATGACGCAGTTTTACCAGGAGAATAAGATATACAAGGAGATATTAAAGAACATTATTTATCTTATACTCCTTACTCTTCTACTCTACGAGCTATTACGCACGTTCGAATTTGGTCGTACGCAAATTAAATCGAAACATGCTAAAATGTTCATCGTTTTCTTGTTTTGTATTGTTGTTTAATTATGTTTCTTACATTTTCAGTTGCTTGGCATTGTAACACATGAGAGTACATTTCAAAACAAAACCGGAGAATAAAACTGCTAAATAATATATCAATAACAATACAGTAAAAGTCAATAAATATTGCTTAAATTATCTCAACCTTTGCATTTTGTAAGTACAAACAAACAAAAAATGTTTTACTTTCACATTCTTTTTCTTCCCACTCCAAATTCGGAAATGGACCTCTCAGAAACCTAGTCAGGTGTATTGCAATTATCATTATAATCACGTGTAATCATATATTATATACATGAGGTCGTTCTTTGCATAAAAAATATTTCATTTTAAAACTCAGTACCAACATATAAAATATATATTAAGTTAAAGAAACTTTCAAAAGGCATTCAAAAGGCTTACAACCTATTATTAAGTGGTGCTTTTAGTGATCACTTTATCCATATGTTACATTCACCATCCTACACACGATTGACATCCACAATACTAAAATTTTGGAAATAATAAATATTTGTACTTCAAATGACACCGTCATACTACTTTTATCATCTTTGGCACCACCTATGGTTGAATTAAGTTAAAAAAAATTATAAGCACTGACTTTCATGAGATGTATGTAAGATTCTTCCCGAATTATTTTACATACTTGAAAATGCCAAAAATATAACATTTATAGTTTTTATTAAACTTATGTTTTGACCAGTTATTTTTCACAATATTTTGGGTGTCCAAGTCTTAAAATTTTGTGTTTAACACATTTTAAAAATAAGTTTGTAATTAAATTTAATTCAACCATCTTATAAAGTTCCAGAATACAAAAAAATAAATTAAGTAAGGGAAATAAAACAAAGAAAGAAATATGATCGTGTTATTCATATTTTACTCCGCAGATTTAGAAAAACATATATTTGGAAATCCCTGAATTGCATTGTGACGTCACGGGGTGATACACCTGTCTACCCTGTAGCGTAACTAGCATCCTGCCTTCCCTTCGATTTACAGCCCGCTCCATTAACTATATGCACTTTTACTAACCTCTCTCTATACCACACACACACACACACACACACACACACACATACACATATATATATATATATATATATATATATATATATATATATATATATATATATATATATATATATATATATATATATATATATATATATATATATATATATATATATATATATATATATATATATATATATATATATATATATATATATATATATATATATATATATATATATATATATATATATATATATATATATATATATATATATATATATATATATATATATATATATATATATATATATATATATATATATATATATATATATATATATATATATATATATATATATATATATATATATATATATATATATATATATATATATATATATATATATATATATTTATATATATACTGTATATATATATATATATATATATATATTTAAAAGATTAGGAATAATTTCTTGAATGGAAATTTCAGATTTGTAAAAAATGATTCAGGTTGTAACTATCGCCATTTTCTTAAATTATTTAATAAGAATATAAAAGAGAAAATAAGAAAATTCATATCATTCTGCGATAGATTTTGCTACTTATTACAAATAATAAAATATTCAAGTCATTTAAAAAATATATATTCTCTTTCAGTCCACAAATCCCTAGAAGTATGTATTTATATTATATAACCAGTACATCTGCTGTAAACGAAAGAGTATAATATTTCAATATCCTTCGTCATACGCCACCTACAGAAGTACAACTCTCAATATGTTTCCTTATTGGAAGTGACGACATACTTTGCAAAAGAAAACTTATAAATCTTTCCACAAAATAAATTTATTTTTCTAAACATTTCATCTTGTTGACGCTACTGAATCTAATCGGTATGTGGCTATCTAAAAACAGAGTTGTTTATGTTTTGAGGAGTTTTCAACGTAAGCTTTTAATTTTCGTAATATCATTTCATCGTTCATCCAAACAATATAAGGATATCTTCAAAATAAATGGTACATACTTTCAAATATTAATGAATAGTTTTCATGGCATTTAAAAAACTTTTTTTAATTTTTTTGCCGCAAAACAATTGATTAAATGAGAATTTTCAATCTAAATTCCACGGATTTCTTTTCCATTTTAGTTTATTTTTTTAATTTTTTTTTTGCTCAATTTGTCATATTATACATTTAAAAAAGCCGTAACAATTTAATATAAAACCATGTTTTTCTAAGAGAATTACAAAAAAAGGTAATTAACTAACTTACCATCACGCCATTTTCACAGGTACTTTGTACTTACAAACAATCTTCGCCTCTTCAATATTTATGCATCTCTTCATACATACCTGCCGATTATTCCAGCTGCTTAGTTGACAACATTCAAGATTTGAAAATAAAATAATTGTAAGCATTTTTTTACAAGAAAAAAATAGTAATAAAACTGAAGTATTTTTTAAACTCAAGATTGATTAATTTTTAAACCGTGTTTGTTGTATTTTTTCTAACTTATATTACCTGTTGCAAATCTAGAAAAGGTGACCATATAAATAAAAGGTAAAAAATCGTTGAGTGGTTAGAAGAAGCGAGATGTGAGGCATGACAAAGCTTGTGGCATTTCCTTATCCGGTGACCCGTATCCTGCTTCCGGGTTGTCGTATAACCTTCTAGGATACGGAATTCCTGGAATGGGTCCTTTTGTGGTACATACTTGAGTCTATTAATGACGTGGAGCTTATATAATCAGCTTTAATTTGGGAGGTATAATCTATACACGAGAATCTGCTTATTCCTCGTATGCTGACTTTGATTACTAAAGGAGATGGAAATTGGAAACGGTATTGTATCATACATTCAATCATTTTGGTGTTAAGCAAGGTATAATATGGTGTCGTACAATCCTTTGAGTAAAAATAAAGACATAAAACAAGCATTAACAAAACATGTTGGAATGCTTTGGAAATGTGGGAGAAACAAACGAATAAATATGTTTAAAATACATTTAAAATGAAAACATTGGATGAGAGGCTAAGGAAATAAAGAAACAAGGCTTGCATGAGTACAAAAGATATTCAAATGTTAGTGTACAATTAGCAAAAAAAATATTTTCGCATTTGCAAAGATATACGGGTTTGGCATTATATCTTAGGAACCTTCTTCCTCTGCCTTTTAATGGTGTATCATTATAAAACGCATTGTTATCCTGATGGTAATTTATAAAACAGTATTATGATAACTCATAAGTAAAGGTAAATTCTAACCACGTTTTGTATCGCCAATTCATATTTTACCTGTATTCTTTACCAATTAAGATCAATCCTAACACTCTGTATCCAATCCTTATTTAGTCAATATCACCATTTTAAGTAAATTACCAACGAACTTATAAATATCCAAACAATGCATTTTATTACGCACAAAAAAATCCAAGCGATCCAAAGTAGAAATTACGAAAGAAACACTTTTATTTAATAAAAATAATTTTGCCGTATTTAATTTTAAAGTAACCATTTTGAAAAACTATTGTTTTAATTCTCAAAATTATCAAATACGCGCAAAACTTATGATAATAATGGTGTAAATTTATGGAACGATAATAGATTTAAGGAGAGTGATATAACAACGATGTTTTTTTGCTTGCTTTTTGTTATGTTTATACTATTTTAAATCCGTTTTATACGTTACGTATAATTCGAACCGATAAAAATGTATAAACGTCTTGTCCATAGAAAATTTGTTAATAAAACAGTTATACATTTTTATTTACATGCATAAAGTATTAAAAACCTGCAAATGGTGAAAGATGTTTGCAAGTACGCAATAAATCTTGGTGAGGTTAAAATGATAATAATGTTTCACTTTGTACATTATTTTTTCAGGTCTCTGGGGCTAAGTACTAGCTTTGAAAAATCTATTACATCTACTATTACACTAGATCCTCCTGTTCTGGGAACGCAGAGCTTTATGAAGACGAATGGTAGCACTTTACTGCGAGCTTCTAGCCGAGAGTAGCGCTAATAAGCGATTATCCTTATCCACTCTACACTTTAATGCGGAGCAATTTTAATGCGTTGGCCATACTAACCCACATTCTCAGAAATAAAACACCATTCTGCTGTTAGGTATTCTAGGTTTACAAGAATTTCAGCATTTCTACTCTAATTTCACTGCGAATATTTACGATATTTAAAATTTATGTAAACATACATAGAAACACAAGATCAAGTATAAACACGTATAAAACAAATACAAGAGCTAAGTCTGTTTTTTGGATGGGAACATCGTAACTAGCATAGGATATGTTAAAAGTAGAAATCACCAGCAAATGAATTGAATTATATTATTTATTGATTGCATTAACTTTGTGGAATGACATATTGATGTTTTTTTTATACATAAAACACTTGTATAATACCACTTAATGAGTTTTATTTCATTACACAGTTTTGATTTTCATTTATTGATGAAAACATCGTGTCGTGCGTATTCAAACAAAACTTAATATTTTATTGTAATTATAATATATTCAATATATACAAAATAAATAAGTATACATTTATGTATAGTTTTCCTGCTGCTCCCATTATTGACCAACTTATTCAGCAACGAAAAAAATATGTACAAGAGCTATATAAAATCGAATAATGGATTCGGGTAGATACGAGTACAAAGTTGAGTATGTCATTCAGCCATATCATGCAAGACTGCACGACTCTTGATAAGTAAAAAAAATATTACTAGCAAATATTCGCTAAATAATAATTAAAAATTGTACCCTTGACACGGGAAATCCCTATGAGTACTCATTATTGTAAATTTAAACTGTGATTTTGTTTACCTACTATTTTTTTACAAATAAACAATTTTTTTCTTTATAAATAGGTTTCAATATTTTTCTTAAGTTTAAATTAACTTATAGTTAAAAATTGCCATTTTAAGATTTTTGTGCAACGTGCGAGATGTGAATTTGGAATATAGAAAAAATTACCACAAAAAAGGAAGAACAAAAGTATAAAATAAACAAAACAGAACAAAGTTTAATGCAAAATTTGGAAAAAAACATTACCGAAAAGGCATAAAAGATATGAAGTATGTTTAAAGTTAAAAAAAATGGTTAAGAAAAAAACTATTACAAAAAAAAAAAAATTCAATACATATTTTTCTAAAAGTTCAATAGTTTAAAATCTGTCAATTTTAAAGTATTTTTATTGAAAGACTTTTCTCCCTTTAAACATGTTCAAGACTTAGTTATTTTAGGTGAAATTTTTTCACAGTATTCCCAGTATGCATATGTTTGGAGTGCACATAGTGCATGCGATTAGGTTAGTCTAGGTGGGTAGTGAATATGGAGTATAGAGTATAGAGTAGTTATAGAGGCCCGTAGCACAACATTTGCCTCTGCGGGCTGTGTTTACCAACTGATCATACATTTCACTTACTGCAGACTTCCGACAGCTCTGTAAATAAATGAATCGCTGTAGCTACATCTCCTTCTACGTAACTACACAGCGTTATATGTTATTTACATAAAGGACCAATTATTATTTATGTTTATACTTGTTTTGGCTACATGTTAGTGTCTAAAACTATCCGAACAAACAAAAATATATAGAATTACCTACCACGATATAATGAATACGCATTTTATAACATGACGTATTATCAAGAGTTGAATCTTAATTTTTCTTTTTTTTGGAGACATTTTTTAAATTTAATTCTTCGATTGATAGATTTGAGTTCTGGTTCTTAGTATGTAACTAAGGCTTGTGCAAGCACTAATATGCAACGCCAAGTATCCTAAACATTGCTGACATCCTTATTTTCTTAATGAATATCATCATTTACGTTAAATATCTAAACCTTTCTTCTTGATGTTAATTTCTACTGACATTTAGGTTTTTTCACAGCGTCTTTGAGGTGATAATACAAATAAATAAAAATTTAGTTTTTATTATTATTACTAACAAAGAATTTGTGAAGTTAAAATTATCCACTCTGAGTAATTAAAACGTTAACTTCCTTTTGGGATCGACGTCCTGGTGGTATCCGTGACACTTCGACGTACTACATTTATCGTCACATGAGCGCACTTAAACAAATGATACTCTTAGCGTCAGTCACAGAGACGGGTATCACACCTAAATATCTCAAGAAAAAAATACTGGGGTGTTATACTATAAACCTATTGGTGTTACCCTATAAACCTATTGGAATGCTCCGAAATTTAAAAAAAAAATGTAACCGTTTTTCAAATAAACCAAAGATCACCGGTCATTTGAGCAGTCTGCATATCTGTATTGGTAAACCCTAAGGGGTTGGTTTACCGAACGGAACTAATTTAGCGGCTGAAAAGTTTTGGAATTTGTCGTTCTAGCGATACCACCCTTATATACGTACTCCTACGTACCAGTATTGATTCTAAACAGGTTCAGCTTCCCCTTAAATGCAAATAAAAATGCACAATTCAGCCCAGAAAATATAACGGTGTTTTATTTTCTTATTTTACCACGCGCTGGCCGAAAGTTGGGGTGATTTTTTTTCGTGTCGTTTTGTGGGTTAAGTGTCCTGTGTTGGCATGACAAATGTACACTACCACACATACTGCACCTTCTTCCCTAAGGGTAAAATGTCTTTCTTTAGATATATATATATATATATATATATATATATATATATATATATATATATATATATATATATATATATATATATATATATATATATATATATATATATATATATTTATATATATATATATATATATAAACAATGCTTTGGTAGACTGATTGCAGTCCAAATGCGATCTTTTAAACGAGTGGAGGCAAAACGATGTATAATCGATGTTTGAATGGTGAAATAGGTAATTAGAATTATCGAAGCAATTAAGAAAGGAATGTTTAGGGAAGATGGTTTGGAAATGTGAAACGAATGAGTGAGGAAAGAGCGGTAAAAAAATAGGCTTATTAAGTTAGAAACAAGGGTAGAAAAAGGGCAAGAAAAATAGACGAATTCAAGTTTGTCAAATATTGTGTTCAGGTCAGGAGCCGGTGGTAGAAGTTATAGGTGGGTATGTGTAAGGAGATGCATTTATTAGTTTTAGTATTAATTTATTAGTTTTCAATAATGCCATCGGAATACGAAATGGCTGTCACAAAAATAAACGCATTCACTAGAATCATTAATCGAGCCAAATCCCTCAGCCAATTTTCAATAAAATATTTACAAGGATCGCTTGTTTCGCAGCAAAGGATATTATATAATACAAATAAAATCTCAATAAAAACCAACTCGAGTTATGGTTTATCAAAAGCAATTTTCTCTTTGACGTCTGTGTATACATTTGGGATAAAGAAGGGTCCTCCGCAGCACACAAAATGAGAAATGTCACAATTTTTTTGACAATGGACGTCCTATTTCAAACAAGGGTTTATTCACTGGCCAAGCGGGAAATAATGCCACTCCTGTTGAGATGTTCCTGTTATTTTGTATACATCCGAAATAATCAACAATGCAATGAACCAATTCTTTTCGTAGTGCAAATAAAATAACGAAATAAATATGCTAGACATTATAATAGAAATAGACACACAGAACACTTGTTTGAAAATAATATTTTTTTACAAATTGTTATTTTTAAAAACTAACCATCATGCCGCTTTCCTGTAGGGGAAAACAGAGAGAATAGAACGCATCGAAAATATGTCTTTGCAATCTTCCCATCTTACATGTTCATGCATCTCCTCAAACATATTTAAAAAATTCAAATTTCATGATTAAACACGTTTGTTAATTAATTACACCTCTTTTAAACAAAATAAAGATGATACGACTCAGTTGAACACTGATAGTATGTAATAGTATTTAATTTTTGGGTGAAAAAATTCACTGTCTGAATAAATACTTTAAAAAAATAGAACCATTTTTTATATTGCAAATTTCTATGCACATTAAAAGTGATTATGTATTATGAAACTACAGAATTAAGTTTTGAAAATTCCGAAACGATTTAATTTATACATAGGATATGTGTAGTATTCATTCTACAGTTTGGAGAGGTGTCATTGAATTATACAAACTATTCTAAATATATTAGACCTTTTAATTGTGCGTCACATTCCTGAAAATGTAATCAAATTATTATTATGAAGGTATTGTGAAATAATAATTGAGTGATTTTTCATTCAATTAGTAAACCCTGCATCTCTACAACGTTCATACTTACCACATTTTCCGCAAATAAACACATTCTGTTATATACCCTGTATATGTATATGTTCACATATACTTACGTGCATTTTTCACGTGAACATGGTTTTCACATGAATATATCAGTGTAATACATCAGAGTTGCTGGTATACAAATATATGTAGTATTATGCATCTCATTGTATTTCATACAATACCAGTACTAGTGCATTGTATTCCATTAGAGGAATCAACGCCATAGTAACAAAGTCCAAATTGAATGACGGAATCCTCAAAACGTCAAACTATATTTCATGATGCAAGAATGACACTTAAGCCTTTTTTTAAATCAGTGGAAAAAATTGTATAGTATCTAGATTTTTGGTACAGAATTGACGTGGAAAATTTCTATAAAACTGTGCATAGCTGGAGGAAAATGGTTCAAAGATTAGCAATGTGAGCTGTTTTCAGTCATTTAAGGTAGATTGGATTATTATGTAATATAAACAGTAGTAATATTAAAGTTTTTTTTGTATAAAAAAGAATTATAAACATTCCAAAATTCAAAGTTAGTTTAATAAAATTATGCTATCTGCTACCGTAGATATAAAGTCGTGATTGTGGTTATGTTACCACTCACTCAAATTTCTTAGGGTTCAAATTTTGTAATAATACAACAATACTACGGCATTACTATTTGTGTGCAATACCATTTTGTAATACATATTAACTTGTAATTTATTTCTTTAAAAAAATTGTGACTACATGGAGATTTATATAACCTGTTTTGGCTTCAGCGAATTCGAAGCTATCTATCTAAAAAATAAATGAAAAAATTGCTTGTTTAATTAATCACATTGTAATTGAATGTGATATTCATATTTTTTACTTGTTGTTATTTATTTACCTTCTTAATTTATTTTAAAAGGTTGTTTATTTTCTTATATTATGGTGATTTTGGTTGCTTTCACAAAAAAAAATCAAAGACCTTTTGAAATCTCTATAATTTGCGCTTTCCTAATTCGTATATAAATTTTCTTTAAATAAATGAGAATCGATGACTATTTTTACATAAAAGTTTTTTTTTGAAACATAACGATATAATACATATAAAAATTATTTTTTAATGAAATTTATAATCCAGTTAAAGTTGTATGAAAAAAAAAAGTACATTTGAAGGGAGGCAGGACATGAAAATATGTTTAGAAACCTCGCTGATTCCAATCTAGTCCGTGAATAAAGGTGCGCCGCTGAAAGTGGCTTTTAGCTTTGTGTCAACTACACAGTGCATCATAATTAATAAAGGCTTTTCCATAGACCTGTAGCGGGCATCATCACATGGCTGCAGCGGCAGGACATAACAAAAATACCACACAATCAAATTGGAGCTCCTGTTGATCACGTGGTTCGTGCCGGAGGCCTCCGGGCGCTGTAGGCTGCGAGGGTGGTGGATCGTTTTGGTAATTCACCCCGAAAGCAAATTGATTGATTTACGTCCAGCCCAGCTAATGGAAAATGCGTAAAATTTGATTTACGCCCGGTTTACACTATCATCCACCGTATGTTTTTGTACTACCACAAAATTATTTTACATCAGTATATTTTGTATTATCACAATTTAAGTAAATGAACATAAATTATAAACATTTCAGCTACTTATACTGCCGTTTGAGAATAGTCAGAATGGTGAACGTCACTATAGTGTTAAAAGTGATTACTCAAGCCAGTCAAATACCAAGTTGTAAGCCCCAGGATGTTAAGACTTATATTTATTTTCGTATAAAAACGAATGGCACTTGGTATGAAGACAGTGATTTTACACTCTAGTATTTATTTAATTAACCATAGACTGGTCCCTGATTACCTTGCTTTCATTTAAGTAACAATCAAGATAACACTGTGTCAATACGATGCAGTGCCCTATGCACCATTGGGTGTGGATAGGAGTTACAATAGAAGAATGTACATATAAATATGTATTTAATTTAATTACTTAAAAAATAACGTTTTTAAAGATTTTATACAAAAAACATCTCACTATTTTACTAAGATATTTAGAATGTTTGAATTTTTACTCTTCAAAATAATGAGAAAGCAAAATAAAATTGAAAAAAGGTGAAAATATTTAATATTAAAAAATTCGTACCGTAGGATTCATATCAATATTGCCCTTTTCAGTTGGGATGCATCCATTGCAATGCAGAAAGCAGAACGCAATAACCACAGCCGCACTGTGTAGTGTATAATTTCCATAAAGTCGAGTCCCAGGGTCCCAGCAAGGCGCGGCGGTACACTTAGACCGGAGACTTCCCTGTACCCACTGCACTGCCCCCCGAGTCAAGTGTTACAGATTAGCCCTGACCGCATTCTGTACACGTTCTCATTACCTCTTACCAGTATAAAACGGCACACTATTGTATTTGAAACCTTATGTGCTCCTGGGAATTGAAGTGAATATTATACTACCTATTTCATAGAAATTTTACGAGCCTGAATAATTCATTTATAACCCTTTTCTGGATTTTAATAAAAAAAAACAATACTTTAAAACTCTTATTCTTTAAATTTTTTATTGTCTGAATCTTAAATGATAATAAATAAAATATAATCTATCCTTTCTATTTAAAAAAAATCTTGCTGTTTAACGGAGATATTTCAAGAAATGAGTAATAAATAATTCAATATGATGCATCATGTGAAACTTAACTTTTAGAAAGACCAATAAGATTTTATGAATAACTTACGTCAGAACATTATGAAGGTATTTATTTTATTTATCAAAAATTATGTGAATTTTTTTTGTCTATAGCAAAAAAATTATTAGTGTTATGTCCCTAGATAATTCAAATTTCAATTAAGGGGACATTTAACTGTATTTAGAAAAAACATGTCGTTTTTATATTTTTACTAGATAAAATAAATATAAAAATATTTCAGTACTTATTGAATTATTATTCAGTACAGTATTGAGAGCTATATAACTTTTACCATTCCTTAACAATGTTGCGATTGACACTACACAAAAAAAAATCGGTACAAATTTTATGGGCGATATCATGGTTTACAATACATGTAAGTCGACAAAAATATTTAATAATGCATTTTGTCAAATAATTTTATATACGAGGAATTACTTGAATGTGTCATTATCAATTGAATTGTGCTAATTTAGACTATTTAGAGTCCAAACCTTTGTTGAAAAATTATTAGTTGCATCCCAATACCATATCATCTTCTCAAAACACTCCTACATCATTGCTAAGATTGAAATCGAAATCACTTTTCAAAATTTAATTTGAACATTTTAAATATAAAAACAAAAGCTTGCGATTTGGAGTACAGTTAGTAATTTCTCAACAAAAATTTGGACACATTCAAAATATTGTGCACAATTTTTTTACATGTCACAATAATGATCTAGCCTTTTTTTAGTACATAAAAATAGGTTAGTAATTTATTTTTAAATTACAAGTTTTCGCAATTCGAATTCGTATCATGTCACTGATTTGATGTCTCCATAGATTATATTCATTGCGTGCCATCATGTTAACGTATATGTGTCTCTACGTCTGAATGTGACATTTACATACATTCTAGTACGCAGGCAGGTTAAGAAGCGTTCATCCGAATAGCATTCAATTAATTAATACATACTCGTACATAAATTATATGGCTCGCTTAGGATTCTACGATAATTAACTGCCTACATATCCGAACTGCTGACTTCCATTTATCAGCTAAACGTACGCGAGATTCGAGTGTAATTGACATCGTCAGCCCAATTCATTTTATTTAATTAATTTTCAGAATACATTTAAATATACAATGTGATGAAACTCAAATAATATGTACCATATATGAATAATTGACATATAAAATAGAAAGGCGAATATCGTGGCAAATATGAAACGATAAATTTGTGCGTATTTTAAAGACATAAAGGGAAAGGTTTGTCACTTTTAACAACAAAGTAACAAAACACCATTAAATATTTTATGTATTGATTTGGCTTTAACTTTGTAGAAAAAGATTAATTAATTAATTTAATTTTAACATTTTAACATGACGATTTAAAACATATAAAAAAAAACTTGTATTATACAACTTTTTAAGTATTTAAATGTTAACATAACTAGGTTAGTTCAAAAACTACAAACGTTCTCAACAATATTAGTTTATACCTATTGATGAGAATATCTGTAATTCTCAAAACCTATCATCTTAACTTAAATAAATTCAAATAGTGGTATTTTAAAACTGTCTAATTTTTAAATTCATGTTTTTTTTTTTAATGTAGATATAAGTTTGTGTAAAAATCTATAATATTTCGTATTGTCGCACATTTATGATTTTGACTGAATTAAGAGTACTTTCATTATCATTTTTATTTTAACACCATACTTTATTAACAAACATTAGGATTGAAACCAGGACTCCGTTGTGCACCGCCAGTTTAGCTTTCGCCTGTAGGTTTTTATTTGATAACTAATTTCATTTTATTAATTTGTATAAATAATTTCAGTGCACTTTTCACTCTGTTCCCAGCATTCACTGTCCTTTTTTTCTAATAAAAGGAGAATATTTGTGTTTTTAATTATTTACAAAAATACTTCAATTTCCAACTATTTATGTGAGCCTAAGTAGCTCATTATTAAAATAGGTATCAAATTGTGGTAGAGTGGTCTCGAATGCAGACACTCTAACTCAAGAGACACTTTGGCTTAACTAACCATGGACCACAACCCGACACATTTTTTTCAACCTTTCTCTGATTTCAGTTCATCATTATTTCGGTTCCATGTTAAAGAAAACATAATTTCCAAATATACGAAATCATCCGTCTAACTGTTCCAATATTTCTCTGTTCACTACAATATAACACAATGTTGGTTTTCTAAAATCAAACGGTGGTCGAAACAAAAGAAAGACAGGTATTACATCGAGCTATTTAATAAGCCAAAGAAGAGCCAAAAATTAAATTCAAATCCATCGTCTCACAGAATCGTGTACAATAAGATTTCCCTGATGAACGTTCATAAGCCTTTCCAGGAAAATGGTATATTAAATATAATATTATTAACGAAATTAATCTGCTGCCGTTGAGGCTATTGAAATATCCGGAACGGAGGATGGCGGCAAAAAGGCGAGCCTTTTATTATCGTAAGTCCTTCAGGGATGGATGTGACCCCAAAGGGGTGAGTGAAGGGTTTAAGGGTGGTTATTCAAGGTTCTTATTAGGTGAATCGAGAATAGTATTCTAAAATTTTGGCTTGCAATGGGCCTTAAAATAATATAAAATGTGAAAACATTTATTTATATTTCATATAAAATAAACATTTTGGTTTTTAGATGCCAATTATTCATATTTCGATTAAATTAAATCAGGATATTCAACTTTCTTTTTCGCCACATTTGAAAAACAAATTCAAAAATAAAAGTTCTTGTTAAATATAATTTATATTTGAAGCACCAACTTTGTGAATTTCCATTTTATAATTAAAATGTAACTTTGTTTCAAAATCACTATAAATTTATAGTGATTTCAAAACAAAGTTACATTTTAATTATATATTCTTGTTAAATGTCTAAGTGTCCAGTATTATAAACACATTTATTTTTCACAATATGCAAGTGCAAACCTGAATTTTGAATCGCAAATATTTCTCAATATTTATATTTGACACTTTTGCATATATTTTATAGTCTTTGTATCTAATACGTTATACCTACCTTTAACAGGTTGTTCTTTCGAAATATTTTAAGTATCCAAATCTTTCCTCTGAAATCTGGGTTTATCCATTTTGCAGTTATTTATATTGACATCTTAAAATAAATTGAGAAGATAAATTTTGGGAATCTGTATATTTACAGGGCATACGACATGTAATATGTTGGTTTAAGTGATAACTTTTTGCACGTGTAACATTCACCATTTAACCATATTTGTCAACCACACTATTCAATTTTCGATGTGTACTTAAGTTAAATACATATCCTTCAATTGATACCTTCATTCGCATGCGAGCTCTCGGTACCATCTTTGGTTGAGTTGAGCAAGTTTTTGTAAAGCAGAAATCTGGCATCAATAAATAAATCTACTAATAATTTTTCGACGATGTTTTGACTGTTATTATAAATAACTTTGGAAAAAAATGTTTTACACCAGTTAAAATTTTTAGTCAGAATTAATAGTGTACTACTTACACACGCTAGTACGAGTACAAGTATGCAACCTCATGTAACCTCACATACAGTTTGAAGGGATAGAGAGAGAGGGTTGAACGTCACACTCGTTTGTCCTGATATATATACACTCCTCGCTACCTCCTTATATACTTGCCCACCGGTTACGAAGGTTTTTGACACTACCAGATTTCAGGTTTAAAAAAATTCGTATCGAATCTTTCGAGGCCATTTTCATTATTTTCTCTCATTCATATTTGCAAAAAATCACCGATCTATTCTCTCTGCAAGTCCAAACTGGCCCTAAGAAAATCTCTTAATCTTTTTAATAATTCCTAAATCAGCCTTACTTTCCATTCTATTACCTTCATATTTAATTCTGTCATACATCGATTTACCAAGTGCTTGTATAAAGAAAATTATAAATTTAATTTTGAAAACAGGCTTTGAAATAAAGTATAAAATTTTTTGCACATTATTCCATTTAATATCGCCCCTATAAACTTTTCATTTTTCCTTTTTTTTTTTTGATGGCTTCATATATTATTAATTTCTTAGTAAAATAATCTCGGGTACTTCATATTTTATACGCTTTCTTATTTGAAGAAGTTTAACAAAAAAGTTTTTATTGTTGTTTTTAAAAGCAAAGAACGTTAAATGTATTCACTTACCCCTATCAATAAAGGTTTTAGAGGTAAAAGGAGGGCGGAAGGAGACGCTTCCTGTCTTAGGGCTGAATTGTTTATTATAACATCGTCTTTACCCCCTAATAGAATTACCATTTTCTTGCAATTTCATAAATATTTTCGATAAAATAATAAAGGGCTTGAAATTTTCAAAGTTATTATCCTGTCGTGTTTTTATGAGTCTCATAATAATATGAGTCATTTGATGACTTTATCATAATTTTTGTCTTTGTTTGAAAATACTAAAAAATGGTATATTATACTACAAAAATCAAGATTTTTTGTTGATATTTCAATTAAGGCTTACGACCGGTTATTGGCTGAATAAAGTAAAAATTTTATGAACTTTAAAAGCCCAGGCTTCCATGTTCCCATCTCAAGAGGCTTCTTCATTTATATTGAGATATCATAGAAATCTTTGGTTTGAATTACTTTTATGTAGAGCAAATTCAGCATTTGTAAACAAAAATTAAAGTAAACTAAAAAAATATTATAATTAACTGGTTTTAATATACATATTTAGATTGATTTTTTTACAGGGATGTGTTGACGTATATTCAATAAATCGGGAAGATAATCTTACATACATTTCAGGAAGGTTTGTTAAAACTTTAAAAGTTCAATTCTTTAAATCTATTGCGACACGTTTTTTATGCATTCCACACCATTATTACCGTTTGGGACTTATTATATTCAATTTTTAAAATTGTAAACCAAGTTAATTGTAAAGGATTCAAGTGTCAGGTCAGACGTCATTCCCATCTCATTAAACTTCATTTTCTTTATTGATAATTTAAAAGAAAACCTCAAAGGGAGCAATGCCCATTTAAAATGTTAATACTTAATTGAATTATTTAAACTACCTTATGTTACTTTGAAATTGATCACCCTTTTGATTAACTTTGTAAACAAATTGAAACGCATAAGTCATTTTGGATTCATAATTAATTTTTATATATATCATTGGGGAAATTAAAATGATAACCAGTATTTTTGAAGGAATTTATTTTTCTACTTCAATTTACAATTTCATGTACATGTAACAGCTCAATTCACACTCCGTACGTTGAAAAAATCAAATTTAGCAAACACCAATATCAAATAATAATATTTACAATAGTGTATAAAATCTTAAACCAATACATCTTTTTCGAAATCACACCCATATTGAGCATATAATAATATGTACGTAATTGTATTTATTGCGCGACAGCATTTTCTTTCCCGATCATGTAGGTAATACGAAATTAATATCCACTAATTTAGTCTTTATATATTATTGTATCACATGTATTATCTTAGGTATACGTCGATATAATTATGTAATTTTTACACTTAGTTTAATTAATTTAAGCTGAACAAATAGGACTATTTACACTTCAGCGCAAATTTATCTCTTCTCGTTTTTACATTATTATTTAAATATTAACAATACCTTTTAATTATTATGTACCTATTTCGAAACCAATTTACACGAGAATAGAAGAATAAAGATATTGAAGAATTATCATCTTAGAGTAGTAGACAACCGAGAACTTGTTGAACTACAGTAAATTTTGATATTTGTCATTAGGAAAATATAAGACATTTGATTTAGTATGACGGTTAATGATTACCAGGTTCACTTCTAGTAGAGGAGTGATACTCTGGTTTAGCTTGGCTAGGATTTTTCATTGTCGAAAAACTTGATAAGTTCGTTTTTCCCGTTGGAGATGCTCTCGTGATGGTAGGTCGAGAATACTGATTGCTGATTAACTTCATCGGCTGTACATGGCCAACAAATTCTTTATCATCATCAGGCATATCAGAAAGTCTGCAGTTCTGGTCATCAAAAAGCGAAAACGTCGGATTCTCTTGAGTTCTCATTTCGTGATATGTATTATTAGTTTGTAGTTTTGGGGAGTCGGTACATAAAATCCCTTTATCGTTGTTTTGTGATCTGATAATTTGAAGCCGATGACTTCTTCGGATAGTGCTACAAGGAGTTTGAGGTTGAGAATAGGTTCTTTCTTTGACTGATCTTCCTCCGTTAGCTACGTTGCAATTGACCGTTGAAGATGATTGGTTGGGAATATCTATAGATACGTTGTCAAATTTGAACATATCTGAACGTCCGGATGAAAAATACGTATCAGAGTAGACATTTCTGTTAAAGTAACCACCATTGCTTGCCGGATAGACCTCCTCTTCCGGTTCTTCATTTACCTTATTCCTGCTTCCAGTGCACATTTTCATCCAACCCTGTGAGTAAAAATTTCGGTATGAAATTTATCAGTAAACAAATTCTGAAACTAAAATATAAAAAAATTACTGTAAAAACTAAGAACTCACCAAGGTGCCCGCAAGTTGTTTATCATTTGAAACAACTGGAACAGAAGCATAGGCCGCAGTGCTGATTCTAGAATCATCCAGACCACTTTTACGGTAACATATCATGGCAGCATCAACTTCCGCATAGTCTGGCATATTTTGTCCATTAATTTTGTCATACTCTGGCAAGATCCCTTGTCCACTGCCTTGATTGTATTCCGTCATTCCATGGAGCACTTTATTTGACTGTCTCCAGTTGTCTTGACGAGTATCCATCCACATCAGAGAGTCTGTTTTAGTTACACTGTTTTGGTTATACGAAGTTGTGAGGTTGCTCGGTAAACCTGGAGTTCCTTTAATATTTAATTGCGTTATAAGATTAGAACCAATACATCGAGTATCTGAAAACATCAAAATTAAATTATAAATTTTAGGAATAAATTAGGGGGAATCGGATTAAATAGTAGTAAAATGTGTAACTATCTTACCATACAAATTTGGCAGACCCCCTTTCTTCGAAAGTAGAAGTCTTCTTCTAATAGCAAATGTTCCAATAAAAAGAACGATCATTATTGTAATCATAGAACCGACAAGAATGAGAAACCATGTTTCTGTCAAAAGATCTCCTGCGTCAACTTGCTGAGGGTTTTGTTGTAATGTATTTCTGAAAACACAAACATTAAAATGAGATTTACTGGTAATTTAGTTGAAAAATCAATTTGCAATCAATTATAAGAGCTAAATAAAGGTGTTTGTCTATATGATATATACCTATGTAGAGGATCCAGCAGTTTTGAAGATGCATCAACTTCATTGCTTGGAGCTAATGGAAGTCTTAAGGCTGCTGGTGGACTGTATGGGCCAATGCCTTTATATGTGGCTGCAGCAAGTTGCAGCCAATAAGATGTTCCTGGTACCAGTCCTCCTACTTTAGTATTTCCTCCCGCTACTGATCCATTGTACACAGCATGTGATTCATTTCCAGATTCTTTCACAATAATCTGATAATATTGTATTATTCCATTATGACTCCCTGGAGGAGGAGGTTTCCACTTCAGGTAAACAGAAGAAGCATTTAGTAAAAAGGCTTCGAGTTGATTCGGTGGTTCTGACGGTACTAAAAATAGGGACCGGAAATTAATGATAATTATTTTAAAGTAATATCGTATAAAGTACTTTCGTAATCAATAACGTTTTCTTACTTCCTTCTGCAGTTCTAGTGATTCGTGAGTTGGATGGTCGTCCGTCAATATTTTTATAAAAAGGAATCAGAAAAAACTCGTAAGATGTAAATGTTTTTAGACCCGATATTGCAAATCCTGACGTGCTACCAGAATGAAGTACAGTTTGCATATAATATTCGCCAATAGTAGAATTAGGATTATCAAGTGGTCTATAATAAATATAAAACCCTTCCAAGCTGAATGCATTGAGAGCCTGAAAGCGAAAAAAAACATTGTAAATAAAGTTAAGTTAATCAATTTTCACATCTTGATTCGTGATCTCATGGTGAGTCATACAAACCTCTTAGGCTTACTAGGAAACAATTGTTAAATATTGTTTAAATATGTTAAATTAAATAATTAAATAATCAAATAATTAAAGAAGGTTGAAAGAAGACTGAATGCAGTCGAAATGCGATCTCTCAGAAGAATGTGTGACAAAACGATGTATGATAGATGTGCGAATAGTGAAATTAGGAAGGAATGCAAAGCTGAGATAAGCATTATCGATAAAATTAAGAAAGGTTTGTTGAGATGGTTTGGACATGTAGAACGAATGAGTGAGGAAAGAGCGGTAAAACAAATTTATGAGGCGAATGTTAGTGGGAAAAGAAGCAGGGGAAGACCGACAAAAACATGGCACGATCAGGTATGCCAAATACTTGAAAGTGGTCAGGTTAAGAGTCGTAACAATTGGCGGGTATGTATGAGGAGATGCATGAACGTGGAAGAGGCGAAGAATGTTTGCAAGGACAGAGTGGTGTGGCGCTCTATTCTCTCTGCCTACCCCTGCGGGGAAGCGGCGTGATGGTTAGTTAGTAAGTTAGTTAGTTAAATTAAATAATTCAATTAAAAAATTAACCAACCTCCCAAGCCAACTTGATTGTAGACGAATCAACTGGAATCACATCACTAAGTCGAACAACTTCATCTCCTTGTAAACTAGCACGGGCTTCAGCAATTAATGCTGAACCTTCTCCTTCGTCTGCTCCTAGCAAGACTTCATTATCTCCAACACCCAAAACAGTCTCTGATAAAGGACTTGGTGGAGAAAAGCCATGTGAATTTTCAGTTCTAACCAGAAACATATAAGAACCTCCAACACTAAGATTCTTTTGAGTAAAAGTCGGATCTTGGTTGCGATGGGCAACGATTCTCCATTTGGCATCATATTTTCCACCGCCAAGATTATCCCTGGCAAACATTTCCACTTGGTAACCGAGCAAGGAAGATGATCCCATTTTATTATTTGGTGTCCATGTAATAGTGACACTAGATTCAGTTTGACTTTTTACTTGTGGTCTACTTGGTGGACCCGGCAGCGTTGAGGGATCAGGACTTCGAAAGAAATTGACGCTCGGATTTGTTGGAGAATCAACTTTGAGGAATGCGCTCCATACATATTTTCCATTTTTGTTAGACGCTACGCAGGAATAAATTCCAGAATCTTCTTTTTCTAGTTGTTTTATCGTTAGAAGTCCCGAGTTAATAATCGTTACTTTATTTGAGGGAAGTAACGGTATCGATTTATGGTACCACGATATTACTGGATCCGGATTTCCAACTGCGGAGCAGTGAAATTCAGCAATGGACTTTATCGGCAATGTTTGATTCGATGGTCCTATGATAATAACGGGAGGTGGTCTTTCATCTTCCGATGTAACAATCAACTTTGCTCTACTGGTAACAGCACCTGCAGAATTGACTGCAGAGCATACCACCGTCGCTCCAGAATCTTCCTTTAGAGTTGTTTGTAGTTTTAGCAAAGATTTTCCGTCAATTGATATCGACGCTTTATATCTCTCCCATGTAACACCGGGAAATATTAAGGAGTGATTACCCTCTAAAGACCAGAATAATGTAGGTCTAGGGTTGCCATTGGCTAAACATTCATAAAATGCTTCCGAACCAATCTCCACGCTTTGAGTAATTGGTTTCACATCTAAGTAAGGTGGTGCTAAAAAATAATAAAATAATTTGAAGTAGAGTGACGATATTTTTCAATATATTTTTAAGTTTTTAGCTTTCATTAAGTAATAAATATTCTCACACTTCTATGAACTTACAATGAACTTTGAGAATTCCTGTAGCCGTGACCGATCCTACAGAGTTATCAGCCTCGCAGCTATACTCTCCTTGATCTTCTAGGACGATACCCTCGAGCCTCAGGCTTCTATCCTCTAGGATGTGAACCCTTCCCAGGGGCATGTTCCCGCCCCCCGCAGCCCTCCTCCACAGCACGTCAGGGAGAGGGTCCCCGCCCACTCGGCACTGGAAGGTTACACTCCCGCCCACTAGCACCACAGCGTCCGATGGACCAGCTATCAGATATGGCTTAACTATAACAGATATAATAGATTCAAAACGATTTAGCGAGAGAATATGAGAACGTCATTTTATCAAATTAAAGAAATTTCTAAATGTTATTACCATGAACCCTCAAGTGTGCGACAGCAGACTCTCTTACTCCGACAATACTTTTAGCTAGACATTGATACCTTCCATCGTCAGACTGTCGAAGATCTTGGATTATAAGGTTACCGCCATCCACAATTTTTATTCTAAAATAAAAGTTTAATAATGTTGTGATAAAATTTATCGTATATTAAAATAAAACACTTGCATTAGACTATTTTTGAATTTATTGCCATAAACATGAATAGTTTTGATAATATCGGGTCTCCTATAAGTGAAAATAAAAACTTGTGTGTTTTCTTCGGCTGACAAATTACGCATATGATTCTTGAGAAACACATAAGAAACTTTTTTTTACAAGAAAAATTTATGGTTTTGTTTTTTTATGTCAGTTTTCAAAATAAGAGCTTGAAAATTTTGACGTAGATCTACAGATATTTTAAAATAATGAAAATAAATCGCAATTTTTTCTACGAAAGGGGTATTTTTAAATAATATAACTTACCGATCGTTGTCGTCCAAGTCCAAAACCAAACCATTTTTCCTCCACATAACAGTTGGTTCAGGAGCGCCTCTTGGTGGGGAGCACTCGAGGAGAGCGCTGTCTCCTGCTGCTCCCCTGGTATCGGCTGGCTCCAGACGAAAGTCCTCGCGGAGAACTATTCAAATAAAATATCTTTAAATTTCATAACGGATATTTATGTTATAACAGTAAATAAATGTAAAACAAAAACAGAATATGATTTTAAAAGAGGGTTCATTAAACTACTTTTTTTAAAGTATTTTTTAATAATACTTACAAAAAAAATCATTATCATTTACAATTATTATTATAATTAAAAGAAATTTCGAAGTAATATAATTATGAGTAATATACTTAATTCCATATTGTTATAACTCAATTAAAGACGTTCGATCCCTTCGAAACTTCTTTGTATTTTACCATTTATTAATGGTTAGATTGAATGAAAAAAATATGGATGTAATATCTACTACTACTACTACTACCATCACGCCGTTTCCCCGCAGGGGTAGGCAGAGAGGATGGAACGCCACACTCTTCTGTCCTGACATACACTCCTCGCCTCCTTCACATCCATACATCAAGTCATACATGCCCTCCGATTACGCAGACTTTTGACACCGCCAGATTTTAGGTTCTGATTGATCTGATCGTGCCAAGTCTTTTTCGGTCGCCCACGTTCTGTTTTCCCTCTCACATTCGCCACATATATTTTCTTAGTCATTCTCTCACCATCCATTCGCTCCACATGTCCATACCACCGCAAAGAGCTCTTTCTAATCTTTTCAATTATTCCTCGTTCAGCCTTACATTGCTTTCTTATATCTTCGTTTTTAATTCTGTCATACAATGATTTTCCACACATTCGTCTGAGGGAGCGCATTTAAACAGCATTCACTCTGCTTCCATCCTTCCTTTGCCAGTTCCATGTTTCGCTTCCATACATTGGTGTCGGTACTAGCACGCCGTTGTGAACCGCTAGCTTGGCTTCCATGGACATATTCTTATTCCCAATCACTCTGTTAAAAGCAACATTTATTCTATTCCCTGCATTCACTCTTCTCTCAATATCCTTATCCACTTTTCCATCCCTTGTGAACATGCTTCCTAGATATATATATTATATGTTTAATGTGAAATATAAAAAATAAAAAATAAAACAAAAAAAGAAAAAAAAAATTATATTAAGGAATCACAGATATAAATATAAACATATATAAAGGAACACGCTTTGTTATGTATTTTGCTCAAGTCAAGTATAGGACAAGTTTTTCTCGTATATTTCGACTTATACCTTTCTTTCTTTGACACACATACAATGAATGAAAGTGTGCAAATTAATTAATTTAATCAATGTATAATTTAATGGAAACTGCGTTCATTAAAAATATTACTAAAAATTGTAAAATTGTTTACTTTTTATAATTGTAATGGCTGTGGTATTTACATATGTTTTTAATGTCAAGGCTTACATGAAAAGGTACATATAACGTTTTTGAACAAAATAAATTTATGTAACTATTTTGAAATAAATAAGTGCAACAAATATTAAAACGTTCTTGCAGTCGTAAAATAAAATGCGAGTGAATACGTTTGAAGAAAGCATTGTTCAGTTTCCTCCAGCACGGGATTAAGAAGCGTTCCCTATGTGAATGTATATTTTAATTCCATCAACTCCGGAGGTATATTTCTCCAGGATTGCGAACAGCGGTGCGCAAATTAATAACCTGACAGTCCTTAGAACTCCCCACAAAGGTCTATCGTGGGAAATGCCGGAAAACTCACACGTGTACACGTCTTTAGCAACCTGAGAAAAGAATAACCCTGAAACGAGGCTTTCAGGTGAGTGAATAAAAAGAAAAAAAGCCTCCAAGCAATGGAAGAGATGAATCGAGAAGATAGTAGAACCTCCTGCAGGTGTTATTCTTTGTGTTCCGGTAAATATTTTCCGACTGAGCGCCATTGGAAGAAAAGCGTTATCAATTTTCCGGATATGGCTTATTATTTCGGTTTGATTGCCTCGCGACAGGAAATTGCATTACCGTTCTTTGGGTATGGAACAATAACATTGTCTAAAATGATTGCTTTTGGGTTTTTTCATCGAAAAATATTACGCTCGTTCATACAAAAAAATATAAATATTTATGTATTTTCTTTAGATGCTCGATATAATTTATTTCAGCTACATTTATTTAGTCGTAGTATGTATATTCTGAGTTAAATGGTTATGAAACAGAGATTCGAGTATGTTATATGGTGTGCATAGGAAACTTTTAATGAATTTCTAAAAATATAATTTCCCATCCTTAAATATTGATTATTAGTTATTTATAAGTTTCGAATGTTCGTTCGTTCATTTATTAGGAAAAATTTGTTTTTTTATTTAATTTTTTTATTGTAAATTTTTGTTGCCATAAATTTTCTACGTTACCATCGTACCATTTGTAACTCTTACCATATAACATTGCAGTTCCCTTGTTAGTGTCTTTATAAGAAAATAAAAAGTATTCCATTACCTTAAAAAAATAATCTTAGGTTTTTCTTAGACTCTAAATGGTTATCAAACTGTGCTCGATAATTCTAATCTATTCAACTGAAAAAAACAAGACTTGATAAATTCAAGTGTGAACGAGAATTGTGCAGTAAGTTGCGCTATCTCACTACTCACATAAATCCTTTATCCCTGTTACTATCTTTTCTTCATCCCCTTCTTTTACCTATCCCTAATGGCTCTCCACTATTCACCCCCATACTCTTGTGACACCAGGTGTAACACAATCTTGAATGAAATATAAAAGAGTTGTGAAATTAATAAAGGGAGGAAAAAAACGCAAATTAAATAGTACCAATATGTTGGTAGGTTTTTTGTTCGAATGTATAGAAGAGTGGTAAGAGTGCTGGAGGTTCTGGATTCGATTCCTAAGAGAGTCAAATTAGATGTCAGATTTTTTTCACTATGGATAATTGCCGGAATTGCAGGATTGATCACTTGCCTTAATATAATAAAATACGATGTATTTGACATTTTGACAATATGATACTGTGCCCTATGTAC
>NW_028282594.1:0-10379 GCF_059751285.1 Brachycentrus maculatus
TTAAATGCTTTTCGAAGCTGATTCCGGTTATAACTAGGCATGAGTGATCAAATAAAATAACGAATTCTCCAAAATAAGTCGTTACTGGATTGGGTTTTTCGGACTATTTGATATCAAAACCTGGAAAGAAATATTAACCGGGAAATTTGTAACGAATACATCCCAATCGGGTAACTAAAAAAATAACAGTTTCAATGAGTAACTGTTTTTCGTTACTTCTCTAGTTACAACTGACCAAGATACCAAAGATACCGAAACGTAATGGTTGATTATTTATTACCAATGCAATGAAATTAACATGGAAGTGTGTACATTTATCTAAAAAAATCAGTATATTATTAGATTAAAACCAATATTTTTAGCTTTTCCACTTTATTTTTATTTGACCAGCGACCGGGTTTCGTCGTTACCGACATCATCAGAATGTCGGTAACGACGAAACCCGGTCGCTGGTCAAATAAAAATAAAGTGGAAAAGCTAAATATATTGGTTTTAATCTAATAATATATTAAAATGCAATTCCATCACGAAGTGTCAGTGGATAATATAAATCTATTAAAAAAATCAGGTTTTGCAATTTTTATTATTCTTGTATATCAAACATTACAAATATGACCGACACCATATTAGCATATTAGGCTATCATGCTGAAGATCCCGGGTTCGATTCCCAGGGAGTCATAATGAATATTAGTGTTTTTTCCCTTCAATATATATTTAAAATCACCCTAAACTCCTTGCTCATCCTACCTTCATACAGTAAACGATATTAACATTGCATCGATTTGATGCAGTGCCCTATGCACTATTAAGTCCGAACGAGAGTCAGTAGTAGAAGTAGTAATATTTGGTCACATCTTTTATAAAATAAACCTAACAAAAACTTAGTATCACTTTAAAATATTTGGTATATTGATCCTATCGGTTTCAGCAATACCTTGTTTTCTCAGGCATACATAGATTCTAACAACATATTTACAAACTGATATATGTGTCTCTTAACACAGTGTCAAAATGTGATAATAGTACAATCATAACATAGCTGAAACTAAAATAAATTCAACTGAATAAAAGTGGTTTAAAACAAGAAATCTCTTTTATGAACAGAGTTGAATTAACTTAATTGGTTTAATGTATTTCTTTTAAATAAAACCATGATCTAAAAAAAACAAAGGATTGCTTATAAAATTCGTAGGTAACGTGCAAAAAGTACTCGCTATAACAGAAAGCAGCGGTCAAATTATACAGTAAAGTTACCGGTAATAAATGTCAGGATCGGAAATAGGAACTTATGGTAATTTAAACAAGTCATAATATCTTTACCGGCTACCTCTGTTATTCAACTCACAATTTTCTTTACAAGTCAATAATCACAATACATCATCTAGAGTACTTTCCATTTCACTTACAGTTCAATACGTTTACAAATGACTAACCTAGATTGCATTTAAACAAAACCCGCGTAATGTTATGTGCCATGATAATAAAAATATATAAAAACGTTCATGTATCATTAGACTTTTATTGACTTTTTCATTAACAAAGAATTATATAATGACTTTCCATTTTTTAACATTCTCTATTTATAACATACTTTAAACTGTAACGTTTAAACTCTATATATATATATATATATATATATATATATATATATATATATATATATATATATATATATATATATATATATATATATATATATATACATATATATATATATATATATATATGTATATATATATATATATATATATATATATATATATATATATATATATATATATATATATATATATATATATATATATATATATATATATATATATATATATATATATATATATATATATATATATATATATATATATATATATATATATATATATATATATATATATATATATATATATATATATATATATATATATATATATATATATATATTATATAATATATATATATATATATATATATATATATATATATATATATATATATATATATATGTATATTTATATATATATATATATATATGTATATACATACATATTTTCTTTCTTTTTTGTCGCGTATGTTTATAATTTTTTTTAAATAAAGGTTAAAATAGTATAATCAATTTTTAAAAAAACATTTGTAAAAAGAACTCCACCGACAAGACACACAAAGTGGCTAGGTGGGTCTCTGCAAAAAGTATGTTAATTATGTTTATAATTTTTAAATTAAAGTATATGTTTGTTTTTATGTATGTATAGTTAACATTACCTTTCGTTTTTAAATGTTGTAACAAATAATAACAAAACTACCTTACCGCAGTGTGAATTCCAAAACGTATGAATGTTTTTTCGGTTAAATATTTAAATTAGTATAAATTCGACGGTGTTTTGTTTATTTCTAATTAAAATAATTAATGATGCGGTTAATTAATATGGTGGTTTAACAGAATTCACTTATATGAGCACAATTTCGATTTAAAATCATGTCACTATTTCACAGGAATAAACGGAACGAGTTGACATACCACAAATCCGAGCGGCGACATTTCGCTTTTTGGAATTCGCTCCAAAATGTGTTACGACGCGTTGCGAATCCCGCCAAAATGTGTGTTCAGTGCGTTGCGAATCCCGCCAAATGTGTTTTGGTCGTGTTTGACAATCCGCGGCTCCGGTACCGCTCAGCTGAGCGCCTATTGGTGACTAAATTCACCTCGTGACAGGCGACCGAAGAGAAACCTTCATGGAGAGTGGGGCCTTTGTTTTGCGGTTATCTATTTTTTCTCCTTTTCCCCGTATTCTTATTGTGGACGGTTCATTGCCAGGGAGAGGACAAGTCAAGTATCGCCATTCAACGTGGAGTAGGGCCCTTTTCTCTTTTGTCCCAGGTTTCATCGATCTGTTGAAAGATCCTTGTCTCGAGGAGTCCTTTATTCTTTTTCGTCTTAAATCTGAAGTGAGAAAAAATTCAAGATATTTTTAAAACCTTGAAACTTTGAATATTTGTTCCCAACAGTTTTTTTACGAATTTAAAAAACAAACAAAAACTTACTAACCTTCATGCTGCTTTCCCGCAGAGGTAGGCAGAGACAATAGAACGCTACACCAATCTGTCTTTGAGCACAATCGTCGCTTCTTCCACATTCATACATCTTCTCATACACGCCGATTATTCCGACTCCTAACCTGACCACTTTCAAGTAGTTGAAATATTCGAGCATGCCAAGTTTTCTTCTATCTTCATATACTCCTATTTCCAACGACATTCGCCTCATAAATTTGTGTTACTGTTCTTTCTTCACCCATTCGTCCCACATGCCCAAACCATCTCCACAAACCTTTCTTAATTTTATCGATACCTAATGCTCATTTCAGCCTTTCATTCTTTCCTTATATCACCATTCGAACATCCATCATACATCTTTTTGCTCCACATTCGTCTGGGAGATCACATTTCGACTCCATTCAGTTCACTTTCACCCTTCTTATAACAACTCCATGTTTCACTTCCATACTTAATAATACAACCTATATCTGCACCGCAAAATGCTCTCAACGGGAGATAAATTACTTTTGTAAGTATACTGCGGAAATTGGGTACCTATCTACCTTTTTTTAGAATAAACAATAAGTAGGTACCAAGTACCTTACTTCATTAAGTACAATCCACCAATAAGTAGGTTCCATGTACCTAACTTCATAAAGTACCTACAGAATGCATTTAATTAACACCTACATAAATCTGAGATTTCGAAAAGCCTCTCTGGAAAGCAAAAATATATTTGCTTCAACTCTGCACACCACAATATACGTAGCACTTCTCTACATAAACGCAAGATAAATAATGTTTATTTTCACATGTTACCTGTTTACAACTGGAAACAAAATTGCTCTGTCAACATTTATGATAACTCGGATTCTGTATGCAACTCGAAAATGTAATTAAAAACTGTACGAGAAAGGCGATGCTCTACGATGGATGACAAATTGACGTTTCATATTTGTGATTTTAAAACAGTAACCGTTTTAACATGGAAATATTTACCTATTCTATCAGACACTGGGCTATGCACCTTTCAGATGATTGCATTGATTTCAACTCAAACATGAGATGAACCATCTTTCGTCTCTTCGTATGAAAGAAGATGGTAGTCTGGGCATCCCAGGGCTTACGACCTGGCATTTGGGTGGCTTAAGCGATAGCTTCACACACTTGTGTAACGTTCAACATTCTGCCCATTATTGAACATCCATATTGCGTTAGTTTCTTGAAATACAATATACAAGATATATGCAATGGTCTTGAATCCCTTTCACATGTGAGTAGTATTTCAACAGATTTGAAATTTGGAATAGATTTGGCTGATTGTGGCGTGACGAGGAATTTGTGAAGTATATGGTATATATATATATATATGGTATATATATGTATATATGGTATATATATGTATATATACATATATATAAATATATATATATATATATATATATATATATATATATATATATATATATATATATATATATATATATATTTATATCTATATATATATATATATATATATATATATATATATATATATATATATATATATATATATATATATATATATATATATATATATATAAACATAATTTTTTCTTTACAAATATGTCAACTGATGGCGCCACAATCAGCAATACTTCCAAATCTATTGAAATGTTTCCCATATGTAAAAGGAATCCAAGATCATTGCATATATACATACATATATATATATATATATATATATATATATATATATATATATATATATATATATATATATATATATATATATATATATATATACACAAGTACCAAAAATTATTGTAATATAGATTTTCAATCATGGATAACTTTACACACAAGTCTATAAAGTAATCGCTTAAGCCACCCAAACGCCAGGTCGTAAGCCCTGGGATGCTCAGACTTAATTTTTTCTTTGTCTCAAGTTTATATGTACACGAATAATAAGGTAAACATATTATTACACGCTTATTACTTACAGACCAAAACGATTACCAGCCTGTTAAGAGAATTGTATTAGATAAGACATTCAGAGGGAAAGTTGCACAACTGCACGAAGACTAAGTGCTAACAAGATCTCTACAGTTCAAGATCTCTACAGTTTATACCATAAATACGTACCTACTTTAATTATTGCGTAATTATAAGTGTGCCAGTCGCATTGATTAACTTTAGAACACTGGCAACACTTTAATAAGTAGATACTTACAATAAATCGACCTCAGAAAATCCTTTCTCCTGTCAAATATTGTGCTGTGAATATTCCTCCATGCATCATTTCACTTTTCTCTGAATCGATGTCATATTTATATTAATTTTATAAATATAACTTCTTCTACCCTTTCTCTGCGTCCAATGGTGCATAGGGTACTGCATAATACCGCCCCAAATTTAGCATAATCGTTAATTACTTGAATGCGATATAATCTGTCCAGCGCTTCAGGTATAAGTCTTGATAGATATTAAATAAATATTAGAATGAAAATTAAATTATACTTATTTTCACTCGTCTGGGAATCGAGCCCAGGACCTGTAGAACTATAACTAAACAAGCTTACCACTTCCCTGCGAAGGCAAAAAAGTCTCTAATGTAAATTTATTAAAATCGTTAATGATCAATTTTTTGTGATCTCTATCAGAACTTAAGTAGTGCTTAGGACTCTTCATCAAATCGATGCGGTGTTAACTTGATCGTTGAATGCTCGTACTAGTTTGTATACTTTGTACATTGACAACCAAATTAAAAACATACATTTTTTATTATAATATTTAAATTTTGAAAAAAAAAAAAAAACATGGCACGATCAGGTATGCCAAATACTTGAAAGTGGTCAGGTTAGGAGTCGTAACAATCGGCGGGTATGTATGAGGAGATGCATGAACGTGGAAGAGGCGAAGAATGTTTGCAAGGACAGAGTGGTGTGGCGCTCTATTCTCTCTGCCTACCCCTGCGGGGAAGCGGCGTGATGGTTAGTTAGTTAGTTAGTTAAATTTTGAACTGATATTTCTTGGTGGAGCTGCATTTTATAGAATAAAATAAGAAGTATATGGTTTGACCCAGTCTGATGATGACGGTTACGACGAAACCCGGTCGCTGGTCAAATAAAATTAATGTGGAAAAAAATATATTTCTTATTTTATTCTATAATAACACACATACAATAACCTGAGTTTGTATTTAAGACGAAATAATTATGGGTTATTTTCTCATTATATCGACTTTATTGTATATAATATACTTATCATTTTCTGATTACACGATGGTCTTAACTAAATATAATTACCCAATATAAAACAATATACATGCCTTTAAAGTCAAAACGTTTATATAAGTCAAGATATAAGTCATTGTGATGAAGATTAAGATAACCTTTCGATTTGACAAAAAAATGGCTTATAGGATGAACGTAATAGCATTACGCAAGTAGATTTGCTTGTCGGCGGAGATAGATAAGATGTTTTGGACTATAAGTTTCAGGGATGGTCAAACTTTTAGACTTCATTTATTGCAGGGGTACCCAAACTATTAGGCACCTTTGAATCTCAGTTCTTCAAATCGTTTAATTCTTATTCAAGCATTATTTTAATGAAAAAATATTTATTTAATTTCAAAAAGCTGATGTCGACTAAAAGAAACTCTCAATTTATTCCTACTTCTATTTTGGCAGAAAAATTATTTTATTTGTATGTTTGTAGACTTTTTTCTCAAGGGACTTGTACATATTTAAAGTGCACGACATATATAAGCTTATACGAGTACAAACTAAGATATAATTAATACCGAGTATCTCCGATGTAGTGCCCTATGCACCACACAGTTGTGGATAGGGCTAAAGAAAAAATAAATAAACTTTCACATGTTCATATTGTTATATCAACCCGTATCCACCCAGTTCCATGTGAAAATCTACTTCATTGGGTGCCACTATTTTCGGTTTTGGACCTTCCTAAATCCCTTCCACAATATTAGCATATCATTTTTGCGATGGTTGGTCCCAGGTGTTAGTCGCCATCATGTAACGTTTTTCCCTCGTTTCATTTGCTCGTCTGAGATGACCGGCCTTATCTTATTTTCAATGTTAAAAGAAAATCATTACTTATTAATAAATATTTGTGCATTGATATTTTTACATTTTGAATTTCCCCGGTGTTTGTTTAGTTACGAAAGTCGCCACTTTTATGCCCATAATGTCGCTACTATCGCTAATCACTGAAGATAAAACAGTTCCCGCTTTTACTCACGGTTAAGAATGACGTGTAGTTTAGAAAATAGTTCGTTAATTATTCGCTAGAGCGGAAATCTTTGGTCTCGTTACTTTGACATATTTGTCATGTTGGAATTCCATGTCTCGTATAAAGATGCGACTTACGTGGTGTGTGCGGTGAGAGCGAATTCAACGACCTTATGTTTATTTCAAAAAGTTACGGTTTAAAAACGTAAGATCCTTGCCATTCTCTACAATATGGCACCAACGAGACGTAGTGACGGGCTTTTAGCTCGAGTTAATTTCCCTCTGTATACTCTGCAAATGTTAACAAGTCGCCATGTACTGGTTGCTGGTGGAGGAGGATCTTCCAAGACAGGGGTTGCCAATGGATTCGTAAGTCCTTCATATGTCATATATCTTTATATTAATTTACTCCGTCCATCGACTCTGGAATTCATGTATGTTCCTTCTTGTTCCAGGAAATATTTGAACTCTCTCACGATAGTGAAAGGTTTATTGCTGAAGAAATCATCAGGCATGAAACAGGACCCAGTGTTGTTATGAATTGTTCGGCAGCAAACCTAAAACGTCACATGTACCTCGTAGCCGGCCAAGAAAGTCATTGCCAATTATACAATGTAAATTTAAAACTAGTTAATGCATCAGAATTAAGGAGAGGTAGTGTGAAAGCCGAAAGCACCAACAACTTCTTGCGAAAACGTAGAAATACTTATAATAAGGAGAAGGAGGAAGAGACTAGCAGTAAAGAAAAAGATAGCAATAGTAATCACTTTTCTGAAAAACGAATTAATTTTGAAATTAGAGCAGCCGACAGCATTCAAACGGATTTTGGGTAAATATCTACATTTATTTTATTATTTTTATATCTTCATATCTAATGACCTTATCTTGGACTTTCAAATATTTAAATTTTAAATAATTATTAAAATTTGCCTTAAAACGACTAATTTGTCTTGTTTGCTTTGCTGTGTAGCGGATAGGATAATACAAAAATATTATTTATTCTTTTCTGTCATCATTCTTTCAATGTGATCTAATATCCCCCTTGTCAAATTGCATTTCTTTAACAAACTTCACCGTAACCAATGTGTTAAGAAGGCCATTGTGAGCTAGCAATATTAAGCAATATGTAGTATAAATTCAATTTCATGAATTATTTCGGCAGTCACTTTGTAGTAACATCTATCCAATTTTTATTTAATTTTTACCTAGTAAATACCACTACACCAATGTCCGCCTCCGTACTGTAATGGCCAGCACACTCTGCTTACATACTGGTGGTCCCGGGTTTGATTCCCAGGGGGGGGGTCAAGTAAATATAAGTGATTTTATCACACTAATATTTATTCAATATTACCTGAAGCGGAGGACTAATCACCCTTCCTTCATGTGTTAATGATCAAGACAATACTGTTATTATATGATGCAATGCCCTATGCACCATTGGGTGCATAGGATAAGGGTGGGATAAGGGTTAGAAGAAGATGAAGAAATACCACTATTTACAATGATATTCACCAAGTAAAATTTTTATTTAAAAAAGTATAAATTTAACTGTTGCGCAAAGTGTTAATCAATAATTTATCTATTATAGAGATGAAGCTGTACAGAGAGTAGTAAAAATCAGTCATAAAGGTAAATTCATGGCTACGGGGGGAACAGATGGACACGTTCGGGTTTGGCAATTTCCTCAGTTAAAGAAAAAGTTTGATATTCCCGGACACACTAAAGAGGTAAGACCGAAAAGCAAGTACTTATATCTGCTTAATTTATCATCAAAATACTGATTTTATTCATCTGTGTTACCAATCGAACTAAGAGTATGTGTTACTTTTGTATGTAAATTTAATAATAGCTATTTCCAAGGCTTTTTTAAAAACAAAAAAGGTCCCGAAACTCACTTCATGACCAGCTTTTTACTAAAAAAAAATTATATTCAAATATTATTTAAATATTCTTTACACTACCATATTTTATCATTTTGATGAATTATATACACAAAGATTGTAATTACGTAAACGCAAACATCTAATTGATTTTGAAAATGGAAAAAAAAATATCCGTGAAAAAATGTGCTGGAACGCCGTGCCACCGTCTTTCATGGATAAAAAAGCCCTGGCTATTTCAATAAATTATCATCATTTAGCATCCAATATAAAGAATCAAACTTTTTTCTCCTTATTTTGTTGACAATCCTTAAGGTGGAGACTGACCGGAGCATTTCGTCATAACGTAAGACATTACGATGCGAGCATGCAGGCAGTCAGCACACCGAGCCGAGCGCTCCATCCATAGTTTCGGATGCTTGGTGATGCTCGCCGCGAGCAATGTTATGACGTTATGTTACGACGAAATACTCCGGTCAGTCTCCACCTTTAGATAACCCTTTTTGCACAGTAACAGCATTGCACACTGAATGGTGATATTTTGATTAATTTGCTTCTTAAATAGTGCAGAATCTCTTTTGAATAATAATAGTGAGTAATAACACTTAATTTCCATGGGGCTAAGATCTCTCTCTCACTTTTCTATCCGCTTGTCTCTCGTTTTTGGCCTGTAATTAGGATAAAATTTCTTGATGTTTTAACACATTCACACACTTTATAAGGGAATTTATGCGGAAGTTCATGAGAATTTATCGATTATTTATCTAGGAGCGCCCATGTATAATAGATACATTAAAATTTTATGCATAATTTTTTATTATTTAACTTTAGATCAATCATTTTGTTTGTACTACGATATATTTTTTCTATACAAGGGACACAATGTCTTTGCTCTTCGTATAATTTATTGTGTTTTATGTTATTTTTTGACATCTCATCAAAGGTGAAGAAGAATATGGAAGTCTGGGCATATACGGGGCTGACGACCGTCATAGGCTGGTTTGAGTGACACTTTACACACGTGCAACATTCACCAATTCTACCCATTAGAAGTTCTATATTTATGTATCAATTTTGAAACATTGTTCTTGAATCACTAGAACTTCACTAGAGACATCTATTGGTTGGATGAAAATTGTCATTGGTCGTCAGCCCCGTAAATGCCCAGACTTCCATATTCTTATTCATTTTTGATGAGATTAAGAAGAACAAGTATTTGGTCACAC